>NW_017728920.1:9789353-9807101 GCF_001723895.1 Crocodylus porosus | reverse complement strand
AGCTGCGGCCTGACCAGTGCCGCATAGAGGGGGAGGATCACCTCCTTGGACCTGCTGAAGATGCATCTATGGATGCATGACAAGGTGTGGTTGGCCTTCCTGACCGTGTCTCCATGCTGCCGGCCCATGTTCATCTTGGCATCAATGATAACTCCAAGATCCTTTTCTGCCTCTGCGCTGACGAGAAGAGAGTTCCCCAGAATGGGTCCTGTGTTTAAGTTTGCAAATATTTGAGGTCTATTTCCACGAAGGTTGCTATATAAATGTTTGCTGTTGTCCCCACCAACAGAAAGGCACATTTTTAGTGAATATTTTGATGGCACTTAGAGTACTGCATAAGCATAACAGAAGGCAAAGTCAAACTAAAATATGCCATGCCAGCACCAGGAAAACTAAGTCTTTATAGGTAATCATTTTCATTCCCAGAAGAACTAAAACTGAAGAGAGCAAGTCAAGGGAAGTTATGATATGCCATTTTTTCTTTCAGAGGCTGATTCATACTTGAGTTCAAGGGTAAATAAAACAGACACGTTTGAAATGAATTTCCCATTTATGTTAGGAAACATATTTCTGTCTAGTTTCACTGCCTGCTGCTCTTATTTTGGTAGGTAGTGTATCAGTCTTGACACTAGTAGCATTCCAATGGTTTTATGGGAAAGATCAATGCCCAACAATCTCTCATGCATTTATGCAACTCTGAAGCCTAAAAGGTCACACAGACAAGGCTCCATCCCAGCCTCTCAAGGAGCTTGAAACTGCAGTTTTAAGCATTTAAAAGCAGAGAAATTATCTTAAAACCATTATCCCTCTCATCTAATATGGGGATTCAATTTAAAGCTTTAAAAATGCAACATGCTGCATTTGATCCAATGTGCTCTTAATGTTTTCAGTATGGAGGCTTGTTCTGGGAAAGCCACCACCATATAGAGTTTTTCCATCAGTACATTTATCTTTGGCATGCACCTCCCCTTCCTGTAGCCCAGCCACTGGTCCAAACAAATCATAGAGAAACTAGAATGGTGCCCAACTGGGAGGACGCAGGTCTCTACACTTCCTGGGAACTACCGGTATATGTAAGCAGACTTATAGAGTAGGGTAGGAAGGTGAAAATAGAGAGCTTCTTATCTAGTGGGGGTGTAGTTTGCTTAGCATAACTTGTGAAGTCTGATCAAGAAACTTCCATAAGCTACCAACTGTTCAGAGTTCATCAGTGCTATTCCCTGTGTTGACTTGAGTGCTGTTGAGAGATGAAGCATTTTGTGCCCAAAATGAGCCCATGTCAGCTGAGTGCACTGGAAACGGCCGAGTTGTTTGATGTATGACCAGCTATAAAGCTCAAATTATACAATTCTGCAAATAGCTGCCAAAACTCACAGATTTTGCAAAGCCACAAGCTGTTTGATTCACAAACCTCAAACAGGGAGATCAGCCTTCCTGCATACTTAAGATTGGAAAAAAATCATGCTGTTTATTTAAATGGCTATTTTTTCACTGCACCATTTGTGGTTGCCAAGACTGACTTTTAGAGACTCTGGCCAGAACTACCTCTCTCTCTCTCGCACAGAATTTTGTAGGAAATATCGTAGAGATGCTTGTTTGAACTAATGAAATCCCCTTTTGCAAAAGGAATCCTGACAAGCCTGACTAGAAGGAGGTGAGGGAAGGAGGGAGCAAAACAGTACTTCCTGCTGCTGAAAAGTAATTAAGAGTCTGACATGTGTACAGATTCCCTGTCTGCAGTTAAGTTGAGGATGTATGTTTCAGATAAGCCCAGACAGGCTGCCATGACTGATTACGAGAATGTCAAGGACTTCTCATAGATAGCCCTTATTTCTGTAAACAAGCTGTCCCAGGACAGAGCACTCATGGTTGACCCAGACTGAATTCACTTATGCATTTTTACATCCTTTGATTTGGCACTGTTACTAGAACTGAAAGCACCCAAAAATGGGAAGAAAAAATAATCCATTAAGCTTTTAGTGTAATATTAAAAGACAAGTCATAAGAGAACAATGCATTTGGTTCCCAGTATAGGATAGTCACGGAATTACTACCTTTCCGTAACAGACAAAAATTGTATTTACTATTCAACTGATGACATTCATCCCTGTATCTCATAATACTTTACAAAGAGAAAGAAACTTTAGCAGCAGATGAAGGAATGATGACAGAACATGAACAACTTACCCAAGATCAAAAAGCAAGTCAGTGGCACAACTATTCTAGTGTCTTGTCCACTGGATCACAGTGCTAACTCAACATGCTGACACCTGCCTTTCCAATACTTTAGACTTGGGAATTAAAATCTACCATTTTCTGGATAGCAAATACTGTTCTAGGATGGAATTCTGCTAAAAATGTTCAAAAGGGATTTGATCCAGGGAGGTGATCCTTCCCCTCTATGTGGCACTGGTCAGGCCACAGTTGGAGTACTGTGTCCAGTTTTGGGCGCCCCACCTCAAGAGGGATGTGGCGATCATTGAGAAGGTCCAGAGGAGGGCCACTCGCATAATCAAGGGGCAGCAGGGCAAGCCCTACGAAGAGAGGCTAAATGCCCTGAACCTATTCAGCCTCCACAAGAGAAGGCTGAGGGGAGATCTAGTGGCCATTTACAAGCTCACTGGGGGGGGAGAGGGGGGGAACTATTGGGAATTGGGGGAGGCTCTGTTCCCCTGGGCAGCACCCAGGGTTACTAGGAATAACGGCCACAAATTGTTAGAGAGAAGGTTCAGGCTGGACATGAGGAGACTACTTTACAGTTAGGGCTGCCAGGCTCTGGAATGGGCTCCCAAGCAAGGTGGTGCTCCCTCCTACCTTGGGGGTCTTCAAGAGGAGGCTGGACAGATATTTGGCTGGGGTGATATGACCCTGGCACCTGTTCCTACCCAAGGCAGGGGGTGACAATATGTTTTGGTCCCTTCCAACCCTAAGCACTATGAAGGGATTTTTAAAAAATAGAGTAATGTCAGTGTGAAATCAGGACTGATTAATGAAGCTATTAGTTTCTAACGACTAATGAAAGTAGGACATGCTTATCAAAGACATTTTTAAGAAAAAAGAAAAAAGGAAAGAGCACAAAACAAAACAATATTAAAGCCACTGGCTGCTGTAACTGCCCAAAAGCAGCATGGGGAATAGAACAAGGGACTTTCAACTAAAAAAACAACACCCTTGAAAAATGCAAATAAAGCTGCTCCACCAGCTCAGCTAGTGGAAGAAATATAGTCCCGTTGCTTGGCAGTGATATGGCTCAAGAGATTGTGGCTTGGGACAGAAGTTACACATAAACCAGTTTAAGTGATCAGAAACTGGTTTAAACCTGTAACAGAACAGAAGCTCAGTGCACATAAACCAGTTTCAAAATGTCTGAAACTGATTTAAGATAAATCTGGTTGAATGTAGTAGTACACTTATCAGACTTAACTGATTTGGGTCAAACCAGTTTATGCAACTTCTATCCCAGAACCCTTCTTGATACAAGTTAAATCATAGTTCCCCAGCATCCCATCATGCTTTGCAGCCCTGGGCTGGGCTGTGCTGTCTGCTCCAGAGAGCACGGCTGATGCTACCTCTGCTCCCTAGCTGGAGCAGTGAGGGTTGGCTGACAAGGGCGGCGGACAAGCCCAGCTGGGGACACAGCTCAGTTTGTGGAGGGGTGGGAGGGAAGACAGGCAGGCAGGTAGGCAAACCCCGGTTGGGGTCTGGGAGGGGGATTTAACACCCTTTCCCCTGCTCAAACTTACAGCTTGCTGCAACTGTGGGCTACATATCCCAGAGGCACCTGGAAGCAGGAAGAAGTGATGAGCAACCCTGCAGAGTCCTGCTGCTGTAATTCTGGACTGCAAATCCCAGAGACCTTGGAGGCAGCAGGAAGAGGAAGTGAACACACAACCAAAGAGCCTTGACTCTAGCACCCCCTGGCTTCTGCCCTGAACCACTGCAAGCATGTGGCTACATTTCCTAAATCAAAGGTAAACGTCTGTTCAATTCCGTTTCAATTTAATTTGTGCAGCTTAGACCAAAGGTCATCAACCAGAGGCATGCAAACCCCTGTGGATATTTTGAAAGGTCCCAGAGGGTACATGGGGGTGGGCAGGGACAAAGCGCCACCACCCTGCACTGCTGCCTCACAGGAGCAGGGCCAGGGCAGGGAGATCACAGGGCCACACAGATGCTGCACTGCTGCCGCTCACCACACCCTCACTCTGTATCTGGCCACTCGCCACCACCACCACCCCCTGAGGGGTACACTTACTGAAAAGGTGTCTGCCAGTGGTACACTTATTAAAAAAGGTTGAAACCCACTGGCTTAGACTAACCTGCAAAGACTGAATCGATTTAGCTTAGACTGTCTGTACCTAGCCACCAAGTCAACAACAGCTCCAGGATTTCATGCCAGGCTATGGGAGCCCTGCATGCTGCAGGCTGGATCTGGCCCACTGGTCACTGGACTGACCCCATGTGCTAGCCCTGGCCCTAGCCCTATGTACTACATGCAGCATGCAAGCTGGACCCAGCACTACATATGCCCCATGCCAGCCCCAGGAACTGTGGGCACAGCAAGCCTTGGGTCCAGCATGTGCTGCATGTCATGCTGGACTTGTCACGTGTGCTGCACATAGCCCAGGGGTGTACACTTCATGTAGTGGCCCCTGGACTCAAAGTCAGTGCATAGAGCTGATCAGCGGTGCACTACATGGAACATGTGCCTCCTGCTCTGCGCAGTGTGTAGCTGATCTAGCCGCACATGCCACGGGCAGCAAATCCTGGCCTGGGGCTCACTGGACACAAGGGCTCCAGGATGTGGGATGCATGTGGCACCATATGCCCGTGTTGCCTGCAGCTCCAGGTCCTAAAGCCTAAGTGCCATTGGCAGTGCATGCTTTGTGTTAGTTAGGGGTAGCCGCAGGCTGTGTGTGGCTGGACCCAATGTTGTGGCCACGTGGCAGGGGGTCGGTCCCAGTCCAGCCCACAGACCAGCTCAGGAACACTCAGGCCAAATGGGTTTTACACTCATTATAGATGTATGTTGGAGCTGATGTGGGAGATTAAAGAAAGGTATCTGCTTGTAACAGCTGGACTTGCTTGTCCTGTACCTCTACTTGCCTCCTTGTAGGTATTAATGTTATTGAAGAGGGAAAGGACTACAGGGCAGACACAAACATAAATAATAGGAAAATAAGCAACAAAATGGAAAAAGCAGCAGGGTTAGGAAAGAAA
This sequence comes from Crocodylus porosus, assembly GCF_001723895.1. Classification (NCBI taxonomy): domain Eukaryota; kingdom Metazoa; phylum Chordata; order Crocodylia; family Crocodylidae; genus Crocodylus; species Crocodylus porosus. The sequence continues at coordinate 9,801,881 of NW_017728920.1, read as the reverse complement.
TAGTGAACACTACCCCTAATATGCCTTCAAAAGCAATTAGGAAGTGAGAAGCAGAGCCCATTGGTTCAGCAAATGAGACCTGAACTGTCAAGATGAAGAAACAGCTGAACATGAGTAGCAATTGGTTCAGAGACATCTACAAATTGCTGCGATCTTCCTACTAGTGTTTATGTACATGCAGAATTACATTACCTTCATTGAAATAAAAGGTACCAGTTGGAAATCTCATGATTGTGTACTTGGCTTTTATATGACATATATGAAATGGAGCATAAAATAGTGGTGCTGTTGCTCAAGAATACAGAAGAGAAAATGAAAGAATATTTGCACCATGCTTTTAATAGCCAAGGGTAGCTCAAAAAAAGGGAGATAGGTTAAGTTTTAGTACCTTTCAGATAGTAAACATGGCAATTGTACCTTCCTTGTTCTCCATATGGTAACTAGATGGGGCTCCTAGAAGGGCTAGGTATGCAAGGATAACTAGTTGAAAGGGATATCCTTTTGGCAATTATAACCGACAAACACCAGAGCAGCCAACTATTCCAGCGGACAGTTGTAGAATCATGAAAATCCTCTCTCCTTTCTCCCCAGCTGTCCTCTGGAACGGCAACAGTCATAGGGGGAAACAGGGGAAAAGGTTTTTTATGGTCTTACCTGGTTTTGGAAAAAGGCATTTTAGTGGCAGGTGCGGAAAGGTTTTAATTACCTTTGGATACCAATTACGACCAATCCTTTAGCAAAAGTACAATTCCAAATGAGTATATCTAGGAAGGAAAAGGGACTTCTCTATACGGCACTAGATAATAGACTGCTTTTTAAAAACTATACTTCATAAATATTGACAGCAATTAAAGAGTACAAAAACAGCAGGCATACTCTCTACTGGGTCTTAAATTCTAACGGGGGACTGGAACTGAAAACTTGCCAACAATGATTTCCACAATCACACAATGTAAAAATTCTGGCACCTCATGTTTTGAGATCATAACCAAGACAAACTAACTGCCCCTGATTCTGATGTTAATGAACAGTTGTCAGGAGGAGGCAGACGTGTCAAGAACTGGATCACAGCCATTCAAGACCTTGAACATACAAACCTCCCACCCCCCAAAAAACCCTTTCAATCTTTCTGAAACTTCACCCAAAGAAAATCTAGTTTTTCAAACTGAAATATGCTGACATGGCCTGATGTCTTTAAGGATGCAGGCTATTGCGTTCTGGATGAGCTGCCTCCTAGATGTAGCTTTTACACGTGCTCTGATGCATTCTGACTGGAACGTGTCGGAGCAGACTCGGATTGAGCTCTAGCATGTTGCAGGGTCTCGTGTATTTAGTGTTCTGCATTTCAAAATGGTGGTGGGGGTGCTTTAACTAAAGCTCATTTGATAAACTTCAGTTAAAGTGCCCCTGCCACTATTTTGAAACACGGGACACTGAATCTGAGATGCTGCGGGCACTTTAATCAGAGCAGCTTCTGAAAGCCTCCCTAAATTAAAATACGCCCCCAACCCTAACTGCCTGCCCCCATCCTGGGAGCATGTGTATAGGCACCCATTCTGACCCTGAAGTCTGCAAGATGTCTCCAGATTTTCTCAGCCTTCACAATAAGCTTTTATACTGCCACAATAAAGACAGAATCATTAGTATCACCTTTATAGTTGCATGATTGATGGCTCTCAAAAGTGACATAAGGCAAGGAAAACTTCAACTGAGCTTCAGCAGGAAGACAAGTGCTTCATCTCAACAAGGTAAGGTCAGAGAAATGCAATTTGATGAAACAAAGAAATGAGAGAAACTTGGGAGTTCAGCTGCAGCCCAAGAGATGTCCTACCCTCAATTGAGGAAAATGAAGTTTTTCCAAGAACACTTGAATTTAAAAATTGAATAGTTATTTATTGTTCCAGAAGTACATTGCTCTTTTATACATATTTCATAAATGATACAGGATTTTACACATGTTCAGTATTTTGCTTTTTTTTTTTTATTATTTATTTTAATTAAGGACTTTTCTCCATGCCCCCTCCCTCACCTTAAAACACACACCAAGGATTCAGCTACAGGTCTGTGTTCAGTTGTTTCCCTTTAAAACTCAGCACAGAATCAGGATAAAACAGATTAAAAAATAATCCACACAACATAATTAAATCTAAAAGACAGAGGGGAAAAGGTGAAGAGAAAAAACTAGAAACATGCATCCATTCGGTCCAACATGCTGTCAAGTGAGGAGAGGCAGCAACAATCCCGTCTGTGTTTCCACATCTGCAAGGCACCTGGCGTATGGTTAATATTGGTTGCTTTTGTATTTGATTTTTTTTGTTTTTTCTTTTTTTCAAACACTGTTCTCCAAGAAAAATGGGAGCTTCTTGCCACAACACAGTGAAAAGTAGTAGTGAACTGTCAACAGAAGACAGCCAGCATTTTAGAGTATTAAGTTTAGTGCTTTTCTCCTACCTCCATGTTGCCTCCACAGTATTTATTAACAGGAAGCTAGAGACACTGATCCATTTTGAACAGATATATTGAATCTGCTTGGAAATCAGCTGGTTCTGGATGAGGTGGAGGACAATAAACTGATTTCCCTTCTTCAATTATTTTATTTAAGGACATATTCAATTAGCCACCCTTAAGAATGTCTGACCCTTGGGCACTGGAGTGTTTATTTAAAGCTACCTTGATAAGGGAGGGCTAGTAAAATGAGATGAAATGGTGAGTCTTTAGTAACAGAAGCTCTGGCCTTCAGCTAAGCCTCCAGGTAAGACACACTGACCACAAAGGAGACCATTTATCCTCTTATAGAAGCAGTCAAATATTCAGGTCAATTATAAATGTTCAAGACATCTTAGTTAAGTAAAAGTCAGAATTTGAAGCAAACTGCCTAATCCTTCAAACCTTCACGATTTCATAGTCCAGGTGGCTACCAGATTTGGGGCGGGAGGAGAGGGAACCTTCGCCCTTAAGACTGAATACAAAAAAACCCTTTCATGCAATGTTGCCATTGATTTTTAGAAGTAGATCGAGGGCATTGGGATATGTCAAAGTTTAGGAGTTAAGGAATAATCCAAAGTGTCAATCATCAAACGTTCATTTGTTTCATTTGTCACTGGTTAAAGCCGATCACTTACAGACCAGTACTGGAGGAAGTCAGTGGAGTGCATGGGGGCTGGCAGAGGATGGGATGCTCATGGTTTTCCAGTAGAAAGCAGTCTTACAGTGACTTTATAAAAGACTAGGTCCGACCAGAAGTGCATGTATTAATGGTGTAGAGGACAAGTTCTGATCACCAGCCATAGCTCCAGGTGGCTTGGTGGGATTTTTGTTTTTGTTTTGTTATCTTTTGGAGTGATCTGTTATTGGTGCATCTCAAAATCAGGAAAAGGGAAATTAAAAATAAAGCTGAGCACGCTGCTGGTGCATTATCAAAAGGCAGACCCTGCAAAACTGGAAGAACTCCCCAGCATTACATTGTTTATGAAAACCCCCAATGTTGTATCTGTATATAATTTTCATCCACACACAAACGTTTGAATGTGACAGTGAATTTGCCAAGCCCTTTTTGAAACTGCGTTCCACAATGCCCAATCTTCGGATTTAAAATATTTTTCCCATGGTCCTTTTTATTTTTTAATTAAAGGTAAAAACCCTCCACCCTTGCACCACCGCCCAGCTTCCACCTGCAATGCTTTAATTAAAAAGGCAAGAGCTATGAACAGGTTTTTTCTGCCGGGGTTCAGAGCTTCTTTGCTGATAAGTCTTTATCATCAATTTGCTGGATAGGCAGGTGAATTTGCAGTGGGTCTCGAAGCCTCTTAAGATCCAATTCTGCCTAAAAGTAAAGATAAATTATAAAAAGCCTCCTAAATACTTCCATCAGCCCAACAATCTTCCCATGATGCTGACTTATTTCCTTCTCCTCCATGTCCCCCGTAAATATCCAAAAGGTCTGTTATGGTCCCAGAGTAAGTGAAATGTATTCCAGACACCCACTGAAGGAATATGCACCTGATGTTCTACTCAGCTGTTCTGACATTCAATCATTAAAAAACAGCAATAGAGTAAAACAGAAGACAGCATCCACTCAGCAAACTAGTGTCCAGTAATAACAATACTACCACCCCCACCATTCATCCATAGTCTTCTCAAAAGCATACTTAGTGATAATTCCTGATCATGTATATCCCAAGGAGATGTCATATGGGTACATACTATATCCTGCTTTTGTTCCAGAGGACAAACTGTACACAAATGTTGGTTTACCAAGCAGTACAGTCATTCGAATGTTAGCAATCAGGAGGTTTACATGAAAACTGTAGGAAAAAGTCTTTCCATCATTCCACTTGCTAAAAAACACTGTTTATCTTTCTTCTTCTAGATGCAAAACACATACTGTTCCAGGGAGCTCCTAATGAAGACAACACAGACCACAGGGAGCAAAACAAGAAGTCTACTGTCTCAGATGCGTCTACCCCTCTTTCTTATGCAGCTCCCAATGTCTGCTACCCCTCCTCTCCAAGGCCTGGAATTCTCCAGCAGGATCCTTTTTCTCCTTTCCCATGCTAACTATTGCTAAGAGGGATGCAGAGAGGAGAGTAGGGAGCAGAATTTCACTGAGCAGCAGGCCTCCTGTCGATCCCTCCTCCTCCTGTGAAAATAGACTCCTGTGGGAAGAGAAAAGAGCTCTGTAGCAGCTGCTTTTCCCCAGAAGGTGGACAGGTAGGAGAAACAACCAGGTGCTTCACCACCATCAGAGGAGAACATGCGCCTGCCCTGCGTGCCATCAACAGAGCTCTTTTTTCTTTTCTTTTTTTTTTTTTTTGATTCTCCCCCCATCCCAAACTGCAATCCAGTGCATGTTAATTGCCGCAGGCAGACATGTATTGAGGGCTGAAAAAAAATCTCTCTCTCTCATTCTGATCCATCTGGTGTGTAGGTGGGTAGAAGCATAGAGAGAAGAAAATCTTGAATTACATCATCTTACACATGAATTGCTTCACGCACTTAAAAAAAGAGATGCAGGTTTATCAACGGTTTGTCAGACACATTGTTTGTTTTTCAGGGTATATTTTTAAACCACATTTCCATCCTTCACCAAGGTGCAGTCCCTACTAAGAACACCAAATCCAACCAATTATTTCTTCAGGGCTGTGATAATTGAGGTTTCAAGCATACATTCTTATGAGAGAGAGGCTAGCATCATTCTGGTTAAGGTGCATCCACCAATAGTGGTCAAACAGCACAAGTAAGGGGTGAGTTCACTGGGTTTTACTCCCACAAAACTTCTCCTTACCTGAGCAATTGCATCCTTGAGTTGATTGTATTTCTCTAGGTCAAAACGAGTCTTTTTGGCTCCTTTATGGAAAAATAATAAGTACTGTCTGTCTCTGGCATCTGGATAGACATACTCCTAAAAAGACAGAGGATGGGGATAAAATGTTCAAACAAAGGCAGCCACTAGCTCAGAAGACATTATGTGGATTTTGGGATGCCTAATGAATTTAACATGGAAATGTATTGAAGAGCAGCACCAATGAAGCTGATACTGTAATGACTGGTGCTGAAGCACCTGATGCCATAGTAGGGTCTCTTCGTGAGAGACAGCTGGTTTGGTTTGTGCCAGTAATGATGTCATGGTACCTCGGAGGATGGCACAATTAGGATTCTGAACAGGAGAAGTAAAATGAGGTAACAACTCTCTTCTGACTAGAAAATTCCTGTTGCTGATCTGCCTTTGCTTCTCCCAGAAGACAATACTCTTCTTTGTCTGAGGACTTAGAACCTACTTTGATCCATGCAGAGAAAGCACCAAAGGTCACTTCTTCATTTTGTCAAGGTAGACCAACAACAATCTCAGCTCTTAGCATCTGGTGCACATGCAGAAAAACCGGAGATTAAATGATTGAGGAAAATTTGAGAAACTAAACAATCTTTACTGCAGATGGCAATGAATCAAAGAAGTTTGTAGCAGTGGAGAGTGAAAAATAAAGCATGAAAATGGGCAGGGTGGGGTCTGAAGGACATGCTTTTTAAAATTTTAGGACAATACGCCTTTTAACAAAAAATCAACAGCAAGGAATGCAATCTTACCTGACGTGTCATTACAAAGTAAGCGTACATTGCCATAGCGCTACCGTAGGTGATAAAGTAGGTGACTGGCTCCATAATGTCCCAAGAATATTCCCACCAGGTGAGCCGGGCCAGAATCCCAAACTGAGTAGCCATGTAAGCCAGCCCACCCCAGAGCACCCAGGTGGTTCTCTTCTCTGCTCTCCTGCTGATTTCCATCCTGACCTGCAGACAAAGATGGGCTGTGTCTTATAACCTCAGAACCATATTGTGTCAATACACACGCGGCTGTATTTTACTTTTCATATATTCTTGGTGTGTGACATTTTATACACTATGGTCAATCTTTCCCCTCCTCCCCTTCACGTTTTGTTCTTTGTTTTATTCTAACGGCCACCACCAGAGTTTGTTTCAACCATCATATCCTTGCTTTATTGCATCAAAATACTGCTTTATAGATATGCATAAAAATCATTTTTGCTTGTTTTCTGTTTGCGGTATTTGTGCTTTTCCCTCTCATATCAACCCAAATAAAATGGCTGTAAAATTGAGAGTGCCTTTTTTCAAGAATATGTGGTATTAGCCTGGTTGTCTGGGGCCAGCTGGACAAGTAGCATTCTTTTTCAAGCAGGGACCAGCAAGTACTAAAAAAAAAAGCAAAAAAAAGCACATTCAATTTCAAAACTATGCAGATAAAAGGAAGTCTAATTTCTATAAGAAAACCAAGCCAAAAAATAAAGAAAAGACAAAAAGGAGGCCTGAATCCACTGAGTAAAAAATATCAGTCTTATTGTTTGTTTCAGTAGTCTTCACCAAGAGCTTTCAGTACAACTAACTTTAGCACCTAAAATAGATTTGCTTCAATTAGAACCAAAAAAGTTAAAAGGCTCTATGAATCAGAAACTGGCAATTATCAAAGCAAATTTCACTTCCCACCTTTTCCAGAGGTGCTAGCTGCTCCTTGAGTTCCTCTAGTCGCCCAATCAGCTCCTTCTCTTTGTTCAGCTGGTGTTCCTCAATGCACAGGGTAGTATATAGCTGCTGAACCAATGTCTTCACATCATTTAGCGTGGTTGCATCTTCGTGGCTTAAGAGTTCTACAGAAAAAGGAAACTGCTTTATGTGCCTTTATCCATATTTGTTATTTGTTTTTATTTATATTTTTCAAAACAGCTATTGGATGGACAGAATTCACAGCATCTAAGCTATTTGCACAGAAATATATGGGACAAAATGTATTGCACTCATTTGAAACTTAAGAAAAAAACTGGAATGACCAAAAGTGAAAAACAATACTAAAACTTAATTTTATTTTTCCGAGCTTGTGTTTATGCCTTAAGATATTCTCTGTCGAATATTAAATTTATCAATGAGTTAGAATTCCTAGAACTTTGTACAAAGTAAATTGGTGTACACAAGCTTTAAGCTTAACGTAACATTTGGAGTTGTCAATGAATTCTACACAACAAAAATTTTGTAAAAAGTAAAAAGCCAAATTTGAAAAAAAAAAGATCTTTTCAATAAATAGCATGGATAACTAGGGTATTAACAACAGCAGCTGCCTCAGTGAAGGAGATCATTCCTGTATTAAATCATTCAAGTCTTGCAACTGAACCTAGACCCTACCTGGACTAGCACTACTGTTGTTTGTGCTGCTATACTATTCATTCATTCTATTTATATGTTGCCCTGCCCAAAAAAGGCTCAAGGAGACCTGCAAAAAGAAAAAAAGAACTGAGCTATCTTAAAACGTAGCAACACAGGGACACTGACTTTGTTCTGTCAAGTGTTAGCTCTAGTTATCTCTTATCAAAGTTAAACTCTCCTGCAATAGGACAATAACTTTTCCTTAAGAAGACGGGGAGACATCTTCTTAAGAACTGAGATGGGGTAAAAGACGACTTTTTGCACCATTCCACAGTGATGACATGGTCACTAAAGGATGCAAGCAGGGGAATTTTCCATTAACTTTTTTGTTAAAGGTTTAAGCTTGAATTATTCCAGAACTTTTTACAGCACAAATCCATACTACAGAAAGATTTTTTTATACTTTCAGGTTATTAGCCTACTGATGTTATGAGTTTATTACCACTTATTAACACCTCCATTGTTTCACTGCCTTATTTTCAGTATCATGATAAAGCACACTGAGTGCACATGCAGACACAGACAAATGGTCTAGTCTCAGGAATTTAGAAGTCCACTGCGTGCAAAAGATGCTGGCCACAAAATCCACCATGTTTTGGAATCTGGAATTATTTAGGATAATCCAATTTTTCATTATAATAAAGTTATAATGTAAAAATATCCCTAAAATAGGTCAATGTACGCTTGTTCTGTGGAACTTGAAGCCTGTTACTTTAATTCTCTAAAGCTTGCCTTGCTCATAGTTGCCACTGCAGCCACCTAAAGCTGGCATTTGCAACCCAAAAAGTACAATTTGAGGTCTCCTGATTCTTGGCAGAGTCCCAGGTCAGGCTGTAGCTCTAACAGGCAGTATTTCTATAGATAGACCTCACCAGCTCCCCAGTCTGCCCTGCCAAGTAGCCCTAGGAGAGGAAATGTAAGAGACAAAACTGCATTGCTTCATGTGTCTCATGTCTGCGGCTGTTTTGAAGTAACATCTGCTATAGGCCAAGGCTGCCACTCTGCCCACTGCTCTTGTGCTCATGGTGGCCGGGCTCCCCCTCTTTTTGGTTCCTGTCTCCACTCCTGGGGCAGGGCAGTGCAGCACAGGGAGGCCGCACTGCCCATGTAGCGTGCTGCAGCTGAGCTGCTTGTGTAATGCATACAGTCAGGAGCAGGGTATGGGTGCTGTGCACATGGCAGAAGGAAGCCAGGCTGCCTACATGGCATGTGGGGCTGGAAGAGGGTGGCTGCCCATATGGTAACAGAGGAAAGGTGGGGAAGCTTTGGACCCCAGGTCTGCAACTCATGAAGCATGTGATCCCAGAAGTTGGACAGCCCTGCGAGACACAAGCAGGCTGTTTGTTACCTGTTCTCCCCGCAACTGGTAATGAGGTCTATAATAAAAGCTTATTGAGGGCAGAAACACCTGTCTATTCAGAATTCCAGCACAAGTGTCTGGGTCCTGTTTTATTAAAGGCTAAAATGCAGCTGGCATGCAGAAAACTCCCATGAATCTACTCATTTGGCCATACCCGAAGCTGATGGTTCTCAACCTCTGAAGACTCAAAGAGGCCCTCAACAGCTTTGCAGAACTCAGCCACACTCCACTCAAAGACTAAATTTATTTCTTACAGTGTTTACCTGCTCACAACCCACAGCACTCTTAAAAAGGATCTCATGGGTGGCAGGGTATTTCTGAAAGCATGGCAGGCAGGTGTGCACAGTCCTCAGAGTGGCAGGGGCTACTTGGCAGGGCAGACTGGGGAGCTGGTGGGGTCTAATGATCTCATTAGACCCCTGAAGGAGGCAGTGCTCCCTGCAGGAGGTGAGGGTGGTGCCTAGTGAGGGTGGCAGGGTCAGGATCCTTCTATGCCTGGCTCCTTCCATGGTCTGTCCCCAGCTTGTACCCAAAGGGCGACTGTGGCCCCTGCTACCATGGCTGCTCCTCAGGGGACTTGAGAGCTGAGGTGCCTCCCACCAGGTCTAAGAGCATGGGAGGAATGGGAGAAGAAGCCAAGCTGAAAAAAGCACAACCCTGCATGTGTCCCCCATGGCAGAGCACACTACTTAGAGCAGAGGGGTGGTCAGCAGAGGGGCTATACTTTCCAGCACAGCTCTTTCCCCTGCCCTTTCCATGTTCCCAGAGCTGGTGGGAGGGGCAATGAGGAATGTTGCCAGGATGGGCACAGAGTGCCTGGCTTGTTCAGAAATGAGCACTTGCTTCCTTTCACAAAGGCCAGGTGCTGCAGTATACCCTCAAAGGTTTTTACAGCACCCTGGTTGAGAATCACTGCCCTAAATCAATATAGATGTTTAACAAGAGACAACGGCAGATGAAAAAAATGTTTCCTGGATTGCCACAAATGCTGGGGTTAATTAATGCACGTAACAAATGCTACAGCTGACTAAAACAGCCAAAATCCTCCACTGGCTGTCATTCAGGCAACCTCTACCAAAAAAAAAAAAGTCCTGATGGTTTAGCACAAACGCTTATAAAAACCAGGAGAGGGAGTGCTCCACTTAACCTGTAATAGCTTGCTGTGGGGAAAAAAAAGGAGATGATATGCTAATGTTTCCACCTCTCTCACCTACAAAAATCAGTCAACTTTGCAGGTATCCCAAAAAAAATCATTCTGCTTATCCTCAGATTATGCTCCTAAATGGCAGAGGTAGTTAATGCCAATTCCAACACTGCTCATCAAATACGTTACTATTTAAAAACGAGACCAATAGTAGCAATTCCCCTTCTCTCTTCACTTGGTGTTTACATCATTAAACCCCAAGAAGCTGTTTGGTTCAACTCAATGTCTGTGAATTAGCTGGTTACACTTACATTTTTATTCACACTTTAGAGATACTATATTTATTAAAAAAATCACATCACTCACAATGGAGCACTTTTGCAATGCAGATGGTATTTGTTTTTAACATGGGTCTCCTTTTGCATTTACATTAAAGAGCTTAGCTTTTTACAAGGAATTTAACTTAAAAGTTCCATTTTTTCTTCATTTTTTTTTTATCACCAGATATTTTTGTGAAAATAGGATAGTTATTTGTTTATAAACAGTAAATGTTTTCTGAATGCATCCACAGACTGAATTAAAGATTGCAAGTAGATTAGGAAACACCAAGATTCATTTTTGAAACTACCAGTTTTTGCAGCGTTTTTTGTCATACACACAGGAGGGTGTATCAGCTTCTTCAAACTTGTAATGACAAGATTTACTACTGTTTTCAATAATTTATCACACACAAATCAGTTTTACCTCTCTTTGGTGGTTGAACGTGGTATGTGTTGTCATTAATGACTAGTTTGAAGTCATCCAAGAGGAGAAGATCTATGCCTGTTGAGGAAGCTACTCGTGTGCCATCTGTGAAGAAATCAGTGTTGGATTCATCAGGGAACAAAACTCACCTATCAGGCTACTGTTCACCAGCTGACACCATTTCTTATCCTATTTCTGGATGTCTGCTCTCAATTTAATGTTATTGCAGAACCTCACTACAAGATAATAGCTTGCTTGCCTAGAACAAGCACTACTTTGAGACAACAGGGGACAGGCGAAAAATGCTTAAAATAGTGTAGTTTTACTCCATCTTTTTTCTTGGGGTAATTCTACCTCCCATTCTATCCATATAGACTGGAGGCCACTCAGTTGTGTTGTTCCTCTCATACCTTCAGGCTACAATAGGGTAAGGGCAAGGGAGGACCTACACTGGCCCTAAATTGAGAACGCAAATTAGGGGAAATGAATACCACTCTGACTGGAGAAAAAGCACAGATTACTCATCCAAGTTTATGAAGGAGCATTTCTAAAAACTTAAACCATTTCCTGGTGAAGGTCTGACACAATACAATTCAGTGAAGGGCTGACAATACAATTCTGTTTGATAGCATTTATATTGTGTCTAAAGAACATTTCAGTGGTAGATTATCTTTTCTCCTGGGGAGGATACAAGACTAGAGCAATGAAGAAAATGGCCAGGTCTAACACAGTAAGCACACTGGGCCTAGCAGTAGTGCCCTCAAACCTGTTACCTTGCTCTGCAAGGTTTGCCTTCAACTGGACATAGCATAGTTGTGTCCATGCACTGCCACTGGCAGGTTGGCATTGTTACTAGTGCCAATTAGCCCAAAGTGCTACGTGCATGCCCACAGCAGCGTGGTGCATTGAAAAATGCCAATGCTAGGCACTAGGCCTGAGTGAATAGGAAAGTATTACATTCGGATTCAGCCAATTTGGAGTACAGTGATTTGATTTGCATCACTGTCCTGAATGGATTCAGTCGAATTGGCTTCGGAAGATTTGGCGCCAATTCAGATTGGTCAGGGAGAGAGAGGCAGGCACAGCTGGGTGGTTGTGCCTGCCTCTCCCCAGGTGGGGGAGCCATGAGAGAAGTCCCTATGGATGCCCTGTCTGGCCCCATCCTCTGTCCAGCACTAAAGAAGAAAAAAAGCCCCACATTTACTGGCTGCAGGAGCAGAAATTGGGACCTTTGGGCACTCATGGCAGAGCAACCCCGTACAGTGCAGGGCAATGGGGATTGTCTCCCCCCATCCGCACAGCAGCTGTCGCATCACGTGGGTGCAGTGTGGCTCAACAGGGCGCTGCATGCTCCGAGAGCTGGGGCCACTGGGACTGAGCGGAGCTAGGCTCTGGCTGACTGCTGGAGCTGCCCCATCTCCCAGACAGCACATGGTGCCCTGCCACGTCACACTGCGCCCATACCATGGGGCAGCTGCTGTGCGTATCAGGCAGGGGGGCGATCCCCGCTGCCCCATGGGGTGTGTGTGTGGGTGTGGGGGTGCGCGTGTGTGTGTGGGTGGGTGGCCGGGTG
>NW_017728920.1:9776762-9788583 GCF_001723895.1 Crocodylus porosus | reverse complement strand
AAAAAAAAAAAAATCACACACCTCAAAAGAAAGGAAAAACAAAATATTGATACATGTTGATACATTTTCATATTAAAACCTTTTGAAATTAGCCTCTGATACTTGGATCTGCTGTTTTTATTTAAAAGGATTTTCATTCTGGGATATTAGCGCCCAACTATTCTTTGTCATTTTCACATCTTTTCAGAACAAACCCTCATATACATTTGAGCAACTCTGAGAAATGAAGTGCTTTAGGCTGATACAGCCACATAACTGCAGTAATAAATGTTGCAGCATAAGCTATTATGTTTCCATTCTAAATAATTTTCATTATAATTCACTTCTGAGAATTAGATGGAAAGAGAGCAGCTATAGTCCCAGCATTAAAATGATTTCCAAGGTAAAGTACGATATTGGCCAGTCTGCCCATAGGATATATGACCATGCAGACAAAAGCAGAATCCTCCTACTCTAGAGACTATTTCCACAAAAGTGGTTCAAGCCTTACTTTCTTTTCTTTCTGAGTTTAATTCATGAAAGGATGGGTGGGCCAGTGACTGGCACCTGAGCAAACAGTCTGTATAAGTACCTGATGAGTAGATTGCCACCCTGTCAATTCCCCGGTCCTCTGCCTGCAGCTGCTGTAAGAACACTCCAACAGAGTCTGAGATAGGCTTAAGTGTGAACTGGCAACGCTCACGCCGGGATGGAAGATTCACAGAAATCACAGGTAATCCGTTTTGGTAAACCACTGTTACTTCTAGGGAAAAGAATATTAGATTCAAGACAAACTACTTCTAAATATGCAGTACAAGACAGAGCTTTGCCACATCCTATATCTTATCTGCCTGGTGTGTAGACAGGGCAAGGGTGAGGGGTGGTTAAAATTAGAATTTAAGTCAAGAGTTTTAAGTTACTGTTTATTGTGCTTATGAAGAGCTGAGATATCAATATCTGTGTCAACTCATCATATGTGGAATAAAGAGTGCATCAAATATAATTTCTCACATCTGAGTACTGAATGTTATCCAAGGTTCTCCTTTCCCACAAGTTCACAGAATCTATTTAAGTTTTTGGTACTTGGTTGGAAAAAGCAAAGTGCAGTATGTTTTTTGAAGAGTGTACAAAGTATAGCTGTTAGACAGAAGTACATGGTAATTTACAGGAGTAGAAATAGACCAGTTTAATTTCTGTTTTTATGAATCAACAAAACACTTGGTGCTGTTCAATAAAAGATACCACCCACAAAGATCCTTACCTTAACTATCACATCTACAACATCACTCCACAACTTCCAGAGAACCAGAATCCTCGTTTCAACTCAGATCAAATGTATTTTTGTACTGAATTAATACATTTACAGAAAGTAGGATTAGTTGGTATACTGGTACCATGGAGACAGTATTCAGCCTAATGCTTATTGGTAGCTATATATCACTCAAATTAATAGGGACGGGTGAGAACAATACTTTTTACAGACAACTATTTCATATGCCAAGGTACTGATAAAGACATATTTTCAAACACTTAGATATTTTAGCTACAGAAGGATTTGAGACATATCTTGTCTCCAAATACAGGATCAACCTTTTATTTTTAACAGTGCAGCATTAACATTGTGTTAGGGACTGTTCGCATACAGGAACAGAGCCCTGGAAAAGGGAGAAAAAGAGTAAAACCAAATGCCCTTCAATACCATCATTATTAGTTAACCAAGTTTTCCAGATACAACAGGTGCTGACTAACAATGTCTATAGTCTTAATAAAATATGACATAACTAATTCCTTCTTGCTGCTTTGTATTTTCCTAATATAAAAATGCTTAGAGGTGTTTTTCCCCCTCAGTGTACAGCATTTATCATGTCCAAAGGTACAGTTGCATGTCCTTATGAACACACAAGCCTACAGCACAAGCCTACTCCAATATTAATTTACCTACTGGTGTCTTATTTCTGGTACACACAGAAATTCACTAATTTAAATAAATTACATTGATGTAGCTTTCTCATCTGGACATATTTTAAAATCAGTTTAAATGCTGCTAACAGAAACTGGTTTAATGCCTACACCAGCTTTCAGCCACAATTTTACAATAAAGAGTTAATGATTACATTCACTGGAGAGGGAAAAAAGTCAGTCATGTTCATCGGGGAAAAGTATAGGTCAGTACAAAGGCAAGGGGTAAAGCACCCATGGTAATGATTATAAGGTCCAAGAGCTCCCCTAACACATCAAAAGACCGTGCTGTTGCTGTAACTGAGCTATCATGAATCTCTAGCAAATAGAGCATAATCCTCAAGCACCAAGCTAAGAATACTTAACAGTAACATAAATACTTATTTGCTACAACTGAGAAAACCTACTCAGCCATGAAGTAAAATATCTTGATACACCTCCCCCCAACTAAAAAAGATGACAAGCCTGTAATAACATGACATTTTTATATTGCACAAATAAAGGACTTGTTAGTGAGGTAGGAATGACCCGTTTCAAGAATTCAGAAGCAATACAAATACTTACTGAAACTTATTTTGCAATTCAAATTTTGTAACAATATTATTTACTAATTAATCATATTACTGCTTCATAGATGTCAAAAACTAGTTCCTTGGACCATATTCAATGAATTACTGCCAGAACACAAACTTCCCCTCTCCTCGAGGGTAATTTTTATAAGGTAAATTTACTTCTCTAGGTTAGGCAGACTGCAGACCAGGGGAGGGCAGTACTTCATAAACTAACGTGTTCATAGAGGCATATGGTTAAATTCCTTGGCTTTTAGAGAAAAGCATCTTTGGGAAAACCAGAACTTTCGTATCTTTCTATTCCAATAAGTGCTTGGAAATATCTTCCCATCAACTCCAAACGATTTGCGAGCTGCCTTTGGATAAAATCCAGCATTTAAAGTTCTGGGATTTCTATGAGCTAGATTATTTGATCAATTAAGCTAGTAATTGTTTTGCTAAGTTTTATTCAGCTTTCTTTTTCTGACTTTACTAAACCTCATCAGGGTATTCAGATGTACAATTTAAAAAAAACAAACAAAAAAACCCCCAAAAACCAGTGAAATGTCATAGGTTTAATACTTTGCTTGCTCTGCTAAGAAAATGAGGTTACTGGCTGTTGATTATGACATTTATATGCAAAGTGTGAGGTTGGTCAAAATAAACTCATTTAAGCAGTTGTAAAATAGTCCTGCCCGAATTCCACTGACTTCCTAAAATGCTCTATTTTTTCAGAAACCAGTATTTGCACTGCAATGAAAGGAAGCAATATATAACTTCTTTTCAAGTTAAAATTCTGTCAGATTTAGAAGATAATGGGTCACATACAGGCTGAGTGAAGGCACTGCCTCAATGAAGGAAAAGGACTGACTACATGAAGGAAATTATCTGTGAAATTCTTCCATTAGACCCTGCCTTTCACTATTAAATTTAGAGTTAGATACAAGCTGCAATTAATTGCATAAGTTTGCACAGTGAAGAGTTTGTATTGCTTTAAGTCCTTAAAGGTGGAAAAGGTAGATAGATGCAGAGGTGTAACAGGGCAGCTCTGTGCCTGGGACAGATTTGGCTATGGCTATTTTTCTCCCATTTCTCCCAAAGGCTGCGCTTGGTGCTGCTGGCCCTCAGTTATGCTACTGGATGGATCAATCTGAGGGACACAGTTGGTATTTATCAGCTGGGAGATTAAATTAATTCTCTCAGGTTTACATGTTTGTTACCATATCTCTGCTTTTGGGTCTGGCAACAAACATGAGGGACAAAGAAGGCATTCTCTTTTCCACCTGAACACCCAATCCTGCCACTGAGAGGTTTCCATCTAACTTTTACATACCGCAGAACTAACATTTTAAATAGCTAGTGATTTTTTGGCACCTGAAGTATGATACCTTACAGGGATCCAATTTTACAGAAAGAATTCAACAACTATGAAACTGGTCTCTGAAAGGCTGTATGCTTGAAAAATATTTTGGGGGGCACAGCTTAGGATGACTAGTCATTTCTGAAAATTTAGAATACAGCCAAATGTATCAAATGAAATTCATCTGGGAGAGCACCGTTTATTTGAACCATTAAGTATAATTTTAAATTCTATGCTAGCAACTATTTTAACTTATTTACAATTTTGACATGGCTATAAAATGTTTGTGCTCTCTTCTACATAACTGTTTGGGCAATAAAAGTCTACAGGAAATAGGCTAGTATGAGCTAAATTAATGATTTTCTAATGTAAAATATTGCTTTGAAAGGAATTTATGATTGGCCAGTCTTTTTACAGAAGGAAAATAATATCTCCACTGGTCTTGTGGTCAGTATGTGTACTGGCATGCACAAAATGGAATACAAACTTTTATACGTGATCACAGCAAACTACTGTGTACTGGATCTTGTTTAATCTCAACAATGTTTTAATGAAAATCATAGTTTGATAACATAGCTAGTTGACTTTGTCCATCATCAGAGTTTAGGATGGAAAACAGTCTCATACCATGTGAATGCTGGCAGTCTTCTCATAGTCTCCCACTATTACACTACTATGAAATATAGCATTACTGTTGCTAGCACTGATGGAAGTATGTACTACCAGAATTGTCACCACCATTTTGCCTAATCCTATTTGAAATCACTCTACACGTCAGTGATAAAAATTCAGGCAATGGATCTATACTAGAAGTCCTACTGTTGCTAGCATAGATGAAAGATGGTTCAAGAATTTCCAGTGTAATTTATACAACTAGGAAAGCACCATAATTCAAGTGGATCAGGGCTGATTGGTAACTGTAGGTCCGGCCAGGTCAAACTGTTTTGGAGGGGATAGACTTGGGGCTCTTTAGCCTGGAGAAGTGCAGGCTCAGGGGTGATCTGATGGCCACCTATAAGTTTATCAGGGGTGACCACCAGTTTCTCAGGGAACGTTTGTTCACCAGAGCGCCCCAAGGGATGACAAAGTTGAATGGTCATAAACTACTGCGAGACCGTTTCAGGCTGGACATAAGGAAGAATTTCTTTACTGTCCGAGCCCCCAAGGTCTGGAACAGTCTGCCAGCGGAGGTGGTTCAAGCACCTACATTGAACACGTTCAAGAGCAAATTGAATGCTTATCTTGCTGGGATCCTATGACCCCAGCTGACTTCCTGCCCTTCGGGCAGGGGGCTGGACTTGATGATCTTCTGAGGTCCCTTCCAGCCCTAATGTCTATGAAATCTATGACTTGGACTTCTCAATAGTCCTGACACAGACTGAAGAAGTAACACTATCATACCTTTGGTTAATAGTTAACTGATGAGATGTTCCGTACTGGCTGGGCTACCTTCACCATGCCCAGGCTTTTGATCACCTTGTAGCACATGAGTATGAGGACTGACAGGCATAATCATGAAGAAAAAAATATTTATCACATTACTTTGGATTACTCTTTTAAAACATTTATACTTACATAGAGTACAAGTCAAAAAGGTAATTTAATATACATGTTATTTTGCTTGTACATTCCATATAATTACTTCAAGAAATAAAGATTGAAATACTACATACAATGTGAAAAAGAAACTAAAATCAGAATTCACAAAATCATATCAAGGTAGAGCTAGGAGAGACCTCCACAAGTTATCTAATCCAACACCTGGCTCAAGGAGGGTACTCCTGACTAAACCATCCCAGTCAAGTTTTTATTTCACTTGCTTTTTAAAGTATTCAAGGATAAGAGATTCCACAACCTCTCTGGGTAGGCTATTCCAAAGCTTAATCACCCTCACAGTGAGAAAATTTTTCCTAATCTCCAAACTAAATTCCCTCTGCTGCAGCTTGAGTCCATTCCTCCTAATCCTGTCGCCTACAGCCATAGAAAAAATACCAAAATTCCATATTCATCCTCTTCATGCCCTTCAGGTATTTGAATACTTATCAACAGGGATCCAGGTTTTCTGTTTTCCATGGAAAACTGGAGTAAACAGCAGATGTTACCTTTTGCCAGAGGCAAACGCAGATTGTTTTACTAAGAAACCCACAGATTTTCCAGTCTTGCAATGAGGCCCTTGGCAGGCTGGAAGAGCGGGGCTGGCTTTCTGCGGTGGCATGCACCCCCAGGGAGGGCAGGGGGACCTGCATCCCCTGCCCCCAATCTGTGTGCAGGGCAGGCCCGGGCCATGTGCATAGGCTTCTGCCCTACTGCCCTCTCCCGGGCCTCTGCAGCCCAGCAGGTGTGATTTGGCGTGGTCGGGCACAGCAGGGCCGCGCAGAGAAGCTGCTTGCAGCTGTAAGCTTCGCGCTGTCCTGGCAACGCGTGTCCTGCGTACAGGGCTGCTTTGAAGGGTGCACCCTCGTGTTGCTGCCCTCACTGCAGCCCTGCATGCAGAAGTCGTTTTGCCAGGGCGATGCAGAGCTTACAGTGGCAAGCAGTTTCTCCGTGTGGCCCTTCTGTGCCCTGTGTCATGCCCACCAGGCTGTAGAGGCCCTGGGGGAGGGCAGCAGGGCAGAAGCCCATGCTCACCCAATGCATAGATCTGAAGGGTGTGGGTCCCCGCTGCTCCTTTCAGGAGTGTGCACCATGGTAGGGAGCTAGCGCCCCCCCGCAGCAGGGGCTGTGGGTGGGTGACAAGGGACACCAGCAAGGCTGTGGGGGAGAATGGGAAGGGCTGGGGGGGGGACCGTGGGAAGCCTTTAATTTTAATCACAGATTGGGGGCGGGCGGAAGGGTTGTGTGTGTGGTTTTTCAGGGGCTTTTTTGAGAATTTGCATTTTTTTAAAGCAGAGACTGCAATTTTATATCAAGGAAAACCAGAATCCCTGCTTATCAAGTTTCACCTCAGTCTTTTTCTCCATACTGAATCCCAGCCTTTCCTTATAAGTCTTGCCTCCAAGGCCTCTAACCATTTCTGTCACTCTCCCCTGGACTCTTCCTAATCTGTCCACATTTTTCATGAAGTGCTTGACCCAAAGCTGGACAACTCCAGGTGAGGACTTACTAGTGCCAAATACAGCAACACAATCACTTCCTTTGATTTGCAAGAAACATTCGTTATTACAACCCAGTACACTGTCACTTTTTTTTTCTTCCATCAAGAGCACACTGTTGTGTCATTCAGCTTATGGTCTACTACAACTCCTAGATCCTTCTCTGCAGAGGTTTTATTCTGTACACTCAGAGCCCAATCTTGGTTGATGCCTTTGTCTTCCACAAATTGCAAATAAATTTGTATCTGAAAAGCAGCAATTACCTTTTCTCATTAGCAAACTAGATTATCTGGGACAAGCACTTCTATCTATGCTTTACTTGTGGTACATGAACACCAAGCAGAGACTAATGTGGGAGCTGTTTCTACTTTATGGTATCCATTTTGTCATACCAAGGTTTTCACAAAGTGTTACCTTCTTTAACAAAATAGTCCTTAGCCTTACAGTACACACCATGACACCAAAAAATATGATTTCTGAGCAAGCGTTAAAGCCTTTGTTCTTACATAAAAAGTGTGAATAGTTTTAATAATGAATGCATTATGAAGGCCAAGGCCAAGTATTTCCAGCCACTGGAATGTAAATGGCATAATTGGAGTTTATGATGTATACAGTACCTACGAGTATCAGAAAAAACTTAGAATTTTTGCAGGGCAGTTAAGTTCTTCTCTTAAACCTATTATTTGTAAAAAACAGATACTGGAAATACTTCTTTTGTAAACTAATTAAATCTTTGCTAAAATTACTTTTAGCTTGTCTACCAACTTAATAAAAGCGCTGTAAAAACGAAATACTTCTGGCTGCTACTTGCAGTTTAGAACACTTGTTGTGTTGCACGTTTTGACTAACACAACTACCTTTTCTAGGAAGTTACTTCAAATGTACTCTCCAAAGATTGTATTTTTTTAAAAACACACAGCTACCTGAAAGATCTCTCAAGGACCTGTGTTAATGCCATATCTGAATTCTCTCCTATTTAGGAGGTGGAGGAAGAAAGGAGGGGAAAATCCTATGGATGGATTTATTACTGATTTTAGCTTGGAACTACACGGATGAATTGTTGAAAATTTCAGATTCTCTCCTTTGACTTCTAAGCACGCATTTCACTGCACGTACATAAACCCGCAGTTTAAATGGTCATTCCAACCTGTATAATAAATATACTGCACTCCTTAAGATTCTGGCATGTAGGCAACCTGTTATAAACATGATGCAGGTGCCTCTCTGACGTACTATTATTCAACCACTGTTTAGAAGGCGTGCCTTATTTTCAGTTTATAACTTGAAAATTTTTCAATGCCAGTTTTTAATCTCTTGGGATGTATAGCACATCTGTTTCCAGGTAAAATACAGTTTACCGATAAGTATGTACCGAGGGAAAAGAAAGGGAGTTACTGATTAGTTACCCCCCATTAGCTATTTCACATGATACAGATGTTCTGGAAGGAATAATGTAACAGAAGCAGAAGCCAGGGGATATTTGGGAGGTACAAAGATCAAGAATGGAGTACAAGTAAGGTTGTGATGCACTTGTTTTGGTGGGGGGGGGTGGCGTTTGTTTTACTTTTAAGAACCAGGTTTGCTTTAATGACATAGTTACAGAGAAATCTGAAAGAAGGTATGCGAGTGACTTTTAAAATTCCTTGTTCTCATGGTCTATTGAAGTGGGGGGAAAATATGATTTCTGAGAAGTTAACATAGTGCCCTCTGTAAAGCCAACAACTACTCTCTCTTCTCAAGCCAAGAAAAGCAAACGATGTTGAACCAAGATATTTCTAGCTTTCTCCCTCCCTTCTTCCCAGAAGAAGGGTACACTACAATGACTAGAATATAACTAGGGAATACGCAGAGGAATGGGCAAGAAAAGGAGAAGCAACCCTTGGAAGATGTTACGTGTGTATTTTTCCAAATCTTCAGCAATGTAAAGGGTAGGGAAGCACAGCATTTTTCTTTCAAAGCAAGCCACTCCATGAATAGCATTTTGTACCACTGCTACATTAACATTTTATTTCCTTCACCTTTTACGGCCTGTGGAAATGACCTGGATTATATCCTGGGGGAAGGGACAAAACCACCAAGAAGGGGGAAAAAGTCAAGTCAAAATAAAACCAAGAAGTATTTGCCCACACTCACCATCAGAGGGCACTACAGTACTGCAATAGACTACTCTCAGACTGAGCCATGGAGGAAGCCTCTGGTGTACCTAGAAAATACAAACACAGCAAAATGGAATCATTAATGAAGGACAAATGCCAGGTTATGCCACTCTGTCAGAATCACATCCTACTGTTACCTCTTCCCCCGCCTTCCACCTCATCCAAATGATTCTGAGCCAGGCATCCCCCCTCCTATCCAGCACAGGGGTAACCACAAATCAAAAGCGTTTGTCAAGAACAGCTTTTTTTTTTTGCCATCTGTTATCCAGTAGGGATTTCCCCCCTGCCAAATTCATCTCTCATGATTTCTGCCCATCAAACCACATGGTATGGGAAGAAATAAAAGGAGGAAAGAGTAAGAGGACAGCTTAGGGGGAGGAAAAAAAGGCTAAACAGCCATCTTCAGTTAAAACTGAATGTTTACAAGTTAAAACTTAGGAGAACCACTGGTAGGTGTAGCAGGGTGGGGAATTCAAAAGCTAAGGCATTCAGGAAAGTGACAGAATTGTAATAACAGAAGTAAGAGTTACAAAGAAAGATGAATTATGTAGCTTGATCTCTTTAGCAATCTTATCTGTTGCACTGATGTCCATTGTTTAACTGCGAAATATTGTTTCTTTTCATTCACGTACAGAAACACTTATCAGAAGTGGGAAGAGGACCAATATATTTTTGGTTGAAAAAACAGCATAATAATCAAAAGCAAGGCTAGAAGTAGATGGACTTGAAAATATTGGACTAAGGTAATATCAGTGCAATAGCAATTGCCCTCTATTTGGTTTCTTGTTTTCTTTTGAAAGTAGCTGCAGAGATTGAATCTTGCCCCTAAAATCCCAGACATACCCTGGAAACATGATCACCCAGTTGAAGTACCAGATTTTTAGTGTTTTTAAAGGACATTTATATTTCTATTTAGGCAGCTTTGAAAATGACAACTAATGAAGTCAGTTTCATTTTTTCTTGCAACTATAGCTGCATTTTTAACTTCACTACTGTGTTTTTGGACTAGCAGTAAACAAAATGGTCATTAAAAACTATTAGAAACAGTCTATAGGAAATGTGTGAAACTACACCCCCTCCGAGCCACTTTTAAAGAAGGATATGTTTTGGGACAAATTAGATTTTACAGTGTCCCACAATTTGTTTAACCAATAATAAGGGGTGCCTAGAAACAAACACAAGTATTAGTTCCAATTAGGGTAGTGATTCTCAGCCAGGGTGATGTGGGGTGCCACACAACATTAGCAATGTTAGGTGTGCAAACATGATTTACAAGATAAATTCAGAATTTTCAATTAGGAATCTCTAACATTAAAGTATTCTGACTAACCTTTCTGAATTCTTAGCAACAGAAGAGCTGCGCTAGTATTTTTCAAAGCAAGTGAAAACTAAAAGCTGACAATTTTCAAGGGGTGCCATGGGTCCAAAAAGGTTGAGAACCACTGGGATCCCAAGATGGAAACTGAATATCCACTGCTTGAACACCAGACAAAACCCCTTCACTGAGTTAAAAACAAGCGGTCATAGCCCCAGATGTCTTGGAAAAAGGCTGCATCCCTCTACCATTGCATTGCTATTAAACAGCCAAAAGACTAGAAGTGCACTAGAAGTTCCAGAGGTCAGAAGCTGGACAGCTCATAAGTAAGCACACTCCTGACCAAAAGTTTGATTTATGATGCTAGGTCAAGAGAAAGACCCTTGCAATGAATGAGGTTAAAGAAAAGGGGAGCACATTTGTTTAATTTTAATGCTTCTAAATTCACACACAGCCACAAGGTTTGCAGACTGTATATTGATGTTATTTTTAAAGCTTCCTGAAGACAGTCCTGTGTCAGTTCACTATTTTATTTTTGCTTCATTCTGTTTTAAAGGGGAACACCAAGCACTTACACCAAACACTTTTATTCCCTTCTCCCCTTATAGAAGTTATATTCTATTTTAGAGACACCAGATAACAGAGGTCATTACTTTACCTTTGTAGGACAGCATCTAATGAAGTAAGCTCTGTTTATGAAAACTTGTTATATATATCCATTGTAGTTAAGACTTGCACCTTTATAGACTATCTGGACTTCTGCCTAGTCCTAATAGGTGACAACTATTGAAATACTCCTAAAAATCTTTAGAGCCCAGTTTATTGTTACCACACACACAGTTTTCGTACCATTGTTTAAGAACATTATAATCACTAGCACATTGTCCATCAAGAATAACAAGGGTGAGGGGCAGCAGGAATGGAACACCACCACCCACCACCCTGCGGCACCGCCTCCCAGGAGTGGGGGTGAGCGGGGGAGCTCGCCCCGCCCTCCCCTCAGTCAGTACCCCGTGCGCCCCCCCAGCCCTGTTCCTCAGAGGCAGCAGAGCACTGACACGATGGGGGGGGGGGGGAGGGAGAGAAGAGGGTGCAGGGCCAGTGCTGCTGGCCTCACCCCTCCACGCCTGCTGTCACGACAGCACTCTGCACTCTGATTGGTTGTTTCACTAACCAATTAAAGTGCCTGCAAGAGCATTACAGACAGGCAGATTAAGATTTCATAGACATTAGGGCTGGAAGGGACCTCAGAAGATCATCGAGTCCAGCCCCCTGCCCGAAGGACAGGAAGTCAGCTGGGGTCATAGGATCCCAGCAAGATAAGCATTCAATTTGCTCTTGAACGTGTTCAATGTAGGTGCTTGAACCACCTCCCATGGCAGGCTGTTCCAGACCTTGGGGGCTCAGACAGT
>NW_017728920.1:9775498-9776662 GCF_001723895.1 Crocodylus porosus | reverse complement strand
GAGACAATTTCCCAGGCAGCGGATCATGGTAGACCCAAGGCCACAATTGGCCAGTTTCGCCAAGAGGTGATCATGGGATACCAGATCGGAGGCTTTTTTGAAGTCAAGATATATGACATCAGTCTCTTCTCCCTTGTCCAGGTGATAGGTCACCTGGTCACAGAAGGAAATGAGATTAGTCAAGCAAGACCTACCTGCAACAAACCCGTATTAGCAATCCCTCAGGATGTTGGCATCGGCCAGTCCATTAAGGATGGCCTCTTTAATAAACTTTTCTAAGCTCTTCCCCAGGATAGAAGTCAGGGTGATGGACCTATAGTTAGCTGGATCCACTTTCCTCCCTTTCTTGAAGATAGGCACCACCATTGGCCTTCTTCCAGTCTTCGGGCACTACATCAGAGTGCCAGGAGTTTTCAAAGATCCCTGCCAGAGGCTGGGCTATGATGCTCGCCAGCTCCTTGAGTACCCTGGGGTGCAGATTGTCAGGGAAGACTGACCTGAAGGTATCCAGCTTCTCAAAGTGTTCCTTCATGAGGACAGCATTGACGGAGGGCAGGGATCTCCCTTAGGCAGACATCCCTGTCCTGTGGTGGGCATGGGCATCCCATGGGACTGATGAAAGACTGACGCAAAGTACCCATTTAATAGGTTGGCTTTTTCCTGGGCGTCAGTTGTCAATTGCCCCATCTGGTTCATCAGGGGTCCAATGTTGCCCTTGCTTTTCCTCCAGCTCCCCATATATCTGAAAAAGGACTTTTTATTGTCCTTGATGCTTGAAGCTAGTTGGCGTTCAGTTGCAGCTTGGCTTTCCTGGTATGCTCCCTGCAGGACTGGACCAGTGCAGAATAATCCTCCTTGGAGGTGAATCCCATCCTCCATTCTTTGTAGGCCTTTCTTTTTAACCTCAGGAGGTCTGCTAGGTCCCTGGAGAGCCAGGGGGGCTGCTGTGCCCTCTTGCCTTTCCTCCGAGATGGAATAGCATTAGCTTGTGCATTGAGGATCGCTCCCTTGAGGAGCAACCACTCTTCTTGAACTCCCCTCTCCCTGGGGTCGTGGTTCCTTAGGGCCTCACTGACAAGCCTCCTGAGCTTGTCAAAGTCGGCTTTCCTGAAGTCAAGGACTTCCGTGTTGCTGACTGACTTGCCAATTTTACGGCAGATGGTG
>NW_017728920.1:9751414-9775223 GCF_001723895.1 Crocodylus porosus | reverse complement strand
ATGTCTGGGTAATTGAAGTCACCCACGACAACCATGGTCCTGGAGCACACAGCCTCAGCCAATTCCCGGGTGAATTCCTGGTCAAGCTCCTGACTTTGGGTGGGATGTCTGTAGGAGACTCCCACTGTTCTGTCCCCTGTGCTGTGTTCCCCATGAATTTTAACCGAGGTCTCCAGTCGTCCATCCTGGTCACCAACATCAGATTGCAGGGACGCGTAGCTTTCCTTGACATAGAGAGCTACACCCCCGCCCCTTTTAACTACACGATCCCTCCTGTACAGGGTATAGCCATCTATACCTGTGGTCCAGTCATGGGTGGAGTCCCACCAGGTACGCATCCCTGCAAGCCCTTTATTATACAAAAATGTTCATTGCCATGGTATCTTGTATGATGTGATTATATTAAACAGGGTGGTTTCAAAGTGGCAGCTAGAGAGATTTCAACTCCAGGCAATAAGCACACAACAGGTACAGCCTGGCTCTAGAAACCTTTTTCTGCTTTCAGGAAAAACATTCCTCAAAAGGAAAAGGAAAATAAACAAATGGTGGTGGGTATTAGGGTTGTGCAAAGCTTCAGTCACAGATTCAGTTCGGCGGAGATTCAGCCCAATTTCATGGCCAAATTTCCAAATTGAATCAGAGGACCCTTTAATCTCTCCAAATTCATTCAGAATCAGAAAGATTTGGAGATTTGAACATAGACACAGCTTTAAATGTTTTTTCTACAAACCTCTAGGTAGCAGGTGGCTCGTGAGTACTGCGATGCTGGGGTGCATGGAGCGTCCCAGTGAAGAGCAGGGGGCTCCCCAGCACACTCAGCAGCAGACCCAGAAGTGGACCAGAAGCACTTCTGGTCCACTTACGGGTTTGCCGGGGCGTGGACCAGGAGGCCCCCCCGCTCTGGTTCAACTTCAGGTTCACCACTGAGCACGTGGAAGGCCCCCTCACACTCTTGTGGAACACTTCATCCACCCCAGCATCGCAGCATTCATGCGCCAAGCTAGTACCCCAAGGTACATAGAAAAAACAATTTAAAGCTGTATCTATAGCCGAACCGCTGATTCTCTGAATTAGCGCTGAATCTCCAGATTCAGACTAATCAAATCAGGGACAGTGAACCAAACCAACAAACTGAATCACTGTCCCTGATCCAGGCCAAATCCGAATCAAATATGGTCCGCTTCACACACCCCTAGTGGACATGTTGAAAGATGGGGTATTTCATCACTTGCTGTTAGATGGGTGCTCAACCCCTGGCCTGTGGAGCAGATGCAGACCCTGGAGCCATATCATCTGGTCCGCAGGGCTCCTCACAGATCTCATGGGGAGCCCTGCAGGCCACAGACTTGCATGCTAGATTGGGCACATGGGGTGGACCAGGACCCAATCCTGGCATGTGGAGGCATCTTGGAGCCTAGTCCAGCCTGCAGACCAGACCTGTGCCATTCACTTAGCCCACCTGGTTAAAACTCTGAGCACCAAACACGTTGGACACTAAGGATAGTTAAACACTTAACTTTCATTCCACTAGTAAAGACTGCAAGAAAAGGCTTCAGGGCCAAATACACAAAGGTATTTAAAGCCTTTAACGCTCATTTATTTCCTAGTGAAATCAACAGGAATTAGATGCATAAAACTTGTGCAGATCTCAGTCTTGGGATATGAAGAAACTGAAGGACAGTAATTCACTTTTCACATGCATTTAATCCTTGCCCTTGCTAAGTTATTCAGAGTTAAGAGTTTCACTGTAGAGTTAAGCATTCCAGGGGCTCCCTTCTATTAAGTTAAAAAAGTGGTAGTGCTGACTGACCAAAGGATTTTTAAATTACAACTCTACCTAATTCTACCTTGACCAGTGTTAGATATCCAACAGTAAAAATGCCAGCACTCAGTTAGTACTTATGCTACAGCAATGGTAGAAGATGCTCAAGAAGCTTAACAGTTGTGACAACTTTGAGGCAACCAGCATAAAGGTTACTTGGCACGATCATTTACATGCTGTAGAAATTCATCCCACAGAATCTGAGAGGAGTCTACCTCCATATTTCACACAGACTATAAAATAAGATAACGACTTTTGGTTATTAAGTTTGGAGCTTGATTCAAACCAGAGACAAAAGTTTAAGTGACAGGTGCAAATTTTTCTTGTAAACAAGCTAGTACAAGTAAGATAAGTTGACTGTCAGTCCTGATGGTTCCTAATACATGTAGGTAATGACTTTGTGCTCAACACCCAAACTTTCAACTATTTGATTAGAACTCTTAAATCTGAATGCAGCACATGTGTTCTGCGGAGGAGGAGGAATACACAGGATTTACCAAATCAAATTAAGATATTTTACATCTCTGAACCAATTAATTTGTAAGGGGCCATTCTGCCCTGCCTTACGCCTTACATCATAAATAGTGTCACATTTCTGGGAATGTATGCAATACCATTCATTCCAGCAACAAATATGAGAAGCCTGTGGAATCCACAGCTATGTAAAATCATATCCAAGCCAGTTAATTTGCATAATCAGCACAATTCACTTTTTTTAAACCCAATTTTCCATCGTGTAAAACAGAACCCTTTTTTCCTGCCTTTGACACTGCTTAGCTTAAAA
This sequence comes from Crocodylus porosus, assembly GCF_001723895.1. Taxonomy (NCBI): domain Eukaryota; kingdom Metazoa; phylum Chordata; order Crocodylia; family Crocodylidae; genus Crocodylus; species Crocodylus porosus. The sequence goes on along the minus strand of NW_017728920.1, from coordinate 9,772,617 downwards.
CCTGCTACCTAGAATCTTAGTGATACAATAAAAATGCAGAAGGGGGCCTACAAGTGCCACACACTTACCTACCAATCTAGTGATAAGCTAGGTAACACAATATGGTCCTGAACTTATACTTCACTGCCTCTTCTCTACTTCAGCTAATCATGGTATCATATGGTCCAATACATGCACTTCAATCACTGCTATGTGGAATTACTTAAATGCAAACTTCTAAATCCTAATTACTACAGAACAGTATTAAGTTATACAGCACAGAAGCTTCAATGGATCTAGCACTCTACATTTTGTTTTTTCCCTGCACATTTTACCTTAGAAGGCACAAACAAATGTTTCAGATTGATCATACAACCCTATGAAAATCTGTAAGCTTTGAGGTGCAGCATATCAAAGCAAGCCACAAAATATTCTGGTATTTCTCTTTTGGTACCACAAATTGCAGAATTTAAGCACTGAATTTAGAAAACACTAACTTGCTCTTACTGCTGAAAATAAAACATTGCAAATATGAACTAATGCTGTTCATATCATATATGAACTCAAACATCTGAAAGGGAAAATACAAATATGCATGCTAACAGCACAGATCTGGCCCGTTCATCTCAGTTAAGTATTGGCTTGTCACCTTAACAGCTAAGTCATTAATGTTCACTCTCTCACTACCAATCACTTTAGCAGAAACATACAGATAATTTGCTTATTCTGTGCAGAGGGATAATCAGATACGCAAGGTCATCTTGTCCATTCTTCAACTGATGCAGGATTATTCTCCAGCACTTCATTCATCCACCACTTTTCACTATATTAAATTGAATATGCTATTCAGATTTTTAGCATCACACTTACTCCCATAGTATCTGACAACTCTGCCACTTCCCTATGAAAACTATCCCATGTCTAAACACCACACTGTTGGAAATTTCTCCCAGCTTTAAGTTGCTTTGTTTTTTTTTTTTTTTAAGTGTTATCCTATTGCTCCTTGTTACAACCAATAATCAAGATAGAATCATAAGGAAGGAAGGGGAAGTTATCATACATGGGGCAGGGTGTTGAAGAACAGAAGGAATCAAATCAGGAGGAAAATGATGGCAGCAGCCACCATAGGGGCAATGTGGCCAGAGAAGTTGCCTGGACAGGGTGGTATGTAAGTGGGGCTCAATGAAGCCTATTAAAGAGCCTAATCCCAACCTAAGCAATTTCTACTGTAGACCCTGACCCCACCATCCCCTAAGAATACTTTGAATATTTTCAAATAAGCAAAGAGAGCAGGGAAACCAAAAAAAACCCAAACCAAACAAAAGCAGGAGATGCTTTGGAAACAGAATGCAAAGCAACATGAGGAGGTGATGTCCTTTTATTCCTTCACCAGATATTTAGACACGTCCTCATTTTTTCTACACTGTGCTCTTCTCTAGGCTTCTCCTTCTTCCCATACTTTTCTCAAGATCCTGTTCTCTCGCTCTAAACCTAAGAATCACTGGCAGACTTGCAGGTTTTCCCCTTGGACTCCTATACATTTTATTCTCTCCAACTGATATATTTATTTTCATTACTAGGGATTTACATCAGCAAATACATTTCAGCAGTTTTCCTCAAACGTTTTGCAACATGATCTCTAGACACATTCACAGTGTAAATATTAAAAAAACATTGCCTTTGTTAGTCACAGATTACAATACATTATGTGTACATCTGAAAGTCAGCCACACTTTAAAGACATACACCACTATTATTCCCAATGTGATAATATTTACCATTACCAAAATAATGTGGAAACTAGGCAAGTGGCTGTGGCTCTATACAATAGTTACAGAAAAGCAAAGACTTGTGTATTTGCCTGAGCAAATACTCGCTCATCCCCTAAGTAAAAGAAAGCAATTTTTCTCTAAACAGGCTACATCCAAAACTGGTAGGACGGAATAAGATTAAAATTGTTTATTTGTGCCCCACACATGCAATTGATAATCAAAGTGGCACAGAAGGAAACTGCTCCATTTTAGCTCCTGGAAACAATACTACCAAGTATGTTTTGTCGGGAAGGCAGCACTAGTCCTGGATATGCACAAATGTTACATTTGGATTGACCTAACTAGGGTTAGATCCATCTAAAATGTTGACTGTGCAGACATTTGTGGGATTTAAAAATCAGGCCAAAAATGATGGACCTGATTTAAGTTAGTAGGTGAACTAACTTAAATCACAAACAGGTTAATCCGATCCAGTGAATGTCTGCACACGTTTGAAGGGCAGCCCTGGGGCTGGGGAAGCCCAGCAACTTGCCCCAGCCCCTAGGCTGCACTCTTCCTCCCTCTACACGATGACATTTTTAGCCCCTACCCTGCACCCATCCCTCAACAGACAATCTCCCACTCCCTTGCAGACCCACCAGGCCCCCAATCCTGCACTCCCTCAAGCCTAAGTTACCTACACCAGGTTCCCTGCATGGCTCCCAGCACTGGCAGAAGGTTGCATGTGCTGTTCTAGTCTACAAATTACATGGCTTAAAGTAAGCTGCACAATCACAGAGCAGGTGCAGCAAACGTTTCTACACACCCTTGTTTTCTCAGCAACTCACAAATATCCAAGAGACTACTGACAGTGCACAGTTCCTGTTCCCTACAAGTCCTGAGACAGCACATTATAATCACCTAGCCTAAACTCATCTCTTTTTCCCCTGGCCTATACATTCTTCTCTGTGTTCCACTTCCTAGAGAAAATCTATGTTTGCCCTGCAGGAAACATTTTGCTGTCATGTCTCCACAGGGCAATTTTTTTGCAAGCAAAGGCCCAAAGTAGCTGACAGGATAAATGAGGCAGGACAGAATAGTAGTAATAGCTATTTCAAAAGCCATGTGTTACCAGGCCATGGAAAGCAGACACAAAAAAGGATAATGCCAACAAGAACAAAGGAAACATTAAATCTCTTCCTCTAATAAAATCTAAAGCATTAACTCTGGGTGAATAGTTAAAAGGTTTGTTTCTGCTCAAGAAGAGATTAGCTTCCTTCCACAGCTATAGGTTATATTTTGAGACATCTTAATAAACCCTTAATATCAAAGATGCTTTGTTTTTTGCTGTCCTTCCCATTACTCCCTTATCTACTGATATTCTTTTACCAATGTGGAGTTTCATCTCATGTTTACATTCTGTTCCTAGCAGATGCGTAGAGGGTGAACAGCTTAAGCAGTGGGTGGCTGCTATAAATATTTCCCTGTCAGTGTCTTTCTTTCACTCCTCTTACTAAGATTCACATAATGGGCAACTTCAAGGAAACAGAGATTTGTTCCCTAATAAAAAGGGATGTAGCAGTGGTCTTGTGTTACTCGTTAAAAAAAATGTTTCTTTTACCCAGAATTAGTATTAAGGCATTGTGACAATGATAATCCTACCACAATTTGCAGATAATTTCTTATGATAAATTCTAAAGATAAATTTGGTGGGTAAGTGAGGTAGAAGGAACAGGAAATTCTTCTGAAAAAGGCATTAAGGATGCCAACCAGGCAACTTCAACTGTTTAGTTTCATAGTTTTATAGTTTGTAGGGTCCGAAGGGACCTGAGCAGATCATCAAGTCTGACCCCCTGCCATAGCAGGAGAGTACTGGGGTCAAACGACCCCAGCAAGGTGTTCATCTAGCCTCCTCTTAAAGACCCCCAGGGTAGGAGCCAGCATCACTTCTATTGGAAGTTACTTCCAGATCCTAGCCGCCCTGACAGTGAAGTAGCACTTCCCGATATCGAGTCTGAATCTACCCTCTGCCAGGCTGTGACCAGTATTTCTAGTCACTCCTGGTAGTGCTCTGGGGAACAGGGACTCCCCCATGCCTGCTGGTTCCCCTGGACCAGTTTGTAAACGGCCACTAGATCCCCCCTCAGCCTTCTCTTGTGGAGGCTGAACAGGTTCAGGTCCCGTAGCCTGTCCTCATAGGGCCTGCCCTGCTGCCCCCTGATCATGCGAGTGGCCCTCCTCTGGACCCCCTCCATGCTGTCCACATCCCTCCTGAAGTGCAGCACCCAGAACTAGACGCAGTACTCCAGCTGTGGCCTGACCTGTGTCGCATAGAGGGGGAGAAACAGTAAAGGGTCCAAGATGCTGCAAGGCTTTTTTGTGACATCTTATTCTACCAACCATATAGTTGAAAGAGCTGCTGGACAACTGTAGGCATCAGGAGTCCTTCCTCAAATCCCCCTGCAGCTTACCGAAGCAATGGCTGTATGAATAAAGTTACATTTATTTAATTTCAGAGCAAGCTGGAAAAAATAGACTTAGCATTAAACAGGTCACTTAAAAAAAGTTACAAAAAGAAACAAAGTGCTGTTAAGAGCTCATTTCATAACACTTAAAATAAATAAATAAATATATATTTTTAGATGACCACCCTGCAGAGGAGAGGGTATGTAAGTTCTATGGCCAGAACCAAAGAAATGGACTTAAGTACAAAAGAAAAAAAAAAAAAATCAACCACTTTTGATACAGTTCTAAAATTGTGATCCAAAAATCTTTTCTGTTCGTTAGCCACCCAAACCTGGAGGTACCTAAATTCAATAAGCCTCTTCCTTTTTGACCTGAAAGCTCCCTGTCTGTAGTTTCACCATAGATTTTATAGACATTAGGGCTGGAAGGGACCTTGCAAAAACCCTGGGTCCAGCCCCCTACCCAAAGGGCAGCAAGTCACCTGGGTTCAGATTACTCCAGCAAGATAATCATCCAAATGCTTCTTGAACGTGCCCAAAGCAGGTGACTACACTACTTCTGGGGGGAGCCTATTTCAGACTCTGGAGACTCAGGCAGTTAAGAAGTTTTTTCTTATGTCCAATCTAAAACGGTCTTCCTGCAGTTTGTGACAGTTAGACCTAGTCTTCCCTTGGGGTGCCCTGGTGAACAGATGTTCTCCCAATTCCTGATGCACACCCCTTATATACTTATAAGCTACCACCAAGTCCCCCCTGATCCTTCGTTTCTCCAGGCTGAAGAGTCTCTCCTCATAAGGCCTGCTCTCTTGACCTCTGATCATGCGTGTGGCTCTCCTTTGGACTCTCTCAAGCTTCTCCACATCCTCTCTCAAGTGTGGAGCCTAGAATTGGATAGTACTTCAGCTTTGGCCTCACCAAGGCCAAGTAAAGCAGGAGGATGACATCTTGGGCCTTGCCCGAGATGCACTGGTAGATGCAAGCCAGAATTTTATTTGCTTTGCCGGCTGTGGCATCACTCATGGGTGGCTCATATTCATCTCATGATCAATCATAACCCCCCCAACTCTCTTCCAATCATGGTGCTAGCGAGTATAGTACTGAGAAGCCTATAGGTGTGATGTGGGTTTTTTCTCCCACAGTGGAGCACCTTGCATTTCTCCATGTTGAATGTCATGTGGTTTTGATATGCCCATCTTGTGAGCCTGTGCAGGTCAGCCTGAATCCCCAGCCTATTGTCTAGTGACCGCACTTCCCCATAATTTGGTGTCATCCGATTCTGACACCCAAATGCATATCATTTATGAATATATTAAAGAGTACTGATCCAAAAACTGAACTCTGGGGGATGCCACTGGTGACCATGCACCATGTTTACCTGGTCTGACCATGAAGCCAGTTCCCCAGCCATTGGACCATAATGTTGTTGAGGCCACAGCTCCCCAGTTTTACCATGAGGACATCATGGGAGACCAATCTGAAGACTTTTTTGAAATCCAAGTAACATCAGCCTCTCCTCCCCTGTCCAGGGGACATATCCCTTGGTCATAGAAGGAAAATCAGGTTGGTCAGGCATAACCTATTGGTAATGAAGCCATGTTGGCTGTCTCTCAGTACGTTGTCTTTCATTAGCTTGTTGCATATGGATTCTTTAATAATTTTTTCCAAGATCTTTCCAGGGATTGAGGTCAAACTTATTGACCTGTAGGTTCCCTGAGTCTTCCTTCCTTCCCTTCTTGAAGATAAGCATGACACTGGCCTTCTTCCAGTTTTCAGGAACTTTTCCCAAGTGCCATGAGTACTCAAATATCCTCGCCATTGGCCATACTATGATCTCAGACAACTCTTTTAACACTCTTGGGTGCATTCCGTCTGGGCCCATTAACCCGTGTATGTCCAGCCTCTCAAGGTGTTCCCTCACAAGGTCTTCACCAATTGTAGGTGTTACCTTACCCTGGTAATCCTGTGTCCTGTCAGGCAGGGTGATCCCCTTTGGTTGGTGGAAAACTGACGCAAAGTAGTCATTGAGGAGATTAGATTTTTCCTGGGTGTTGGGTGTCAGCTACCTCATTTGGTTTAGCAGGGGTCCAATGTTGCACTTATTTTTCTTTCAACTTCCCACATAGCTGAAGATGGACTTTTTATTGTCTTTGATTCACATAGTCGATTTGAGCTTGGTTTCAGCCTTGGCTTTTCTGGTCTGCTCCCTACAGGTGCGGGCCAGTGATACATAATATTCCTTAGAAGCATTTCCTATCTTCCAACTCTTACAAGCTTCTCTTTTAAGATTAAGGAGGTCCATGAGGTCTCTACTGAGCCATGGGGGTCTCCCAGCCCTTTTACTACCTTTCCTCTGGGCTGGAATGGACTTCCTTGTGCTTTTAGAATCACGTCCTTAAGCAGTGACCACTCATTGTTAACTGCCCTCCCTGTCAGATTGTGATCTCTCGAGGCCTTGATAACTAACCTCTGAGTTTGTGAAAGTCAGCTTTCCTAAAATTGAGGGTTTCTGCATTGCTGACTGATTTACCTGCTTTGTGATGGACAGAGAAAGTGATCAGCTTGTAATCAGCATTACCAAGCTTCCCTTAGTTCCTCAGGTAGCTCACCAGATCATCCCCTTTGGCCAGAACCAGATCCAGCACTGCCTTACTCCTAGTCAGCCCACAGACTTCTTTAGTCAGATAGAGCTCATTAATGCAAGCGAGGAAGCTTCGTGACCGATTAGATTCGGCTGAATACTCTTTCCATGAGATGCCAGGGTGGGTGACCATGCACTGAGAGCACGCAGCCTCTGCTAATTCCCTTGAAAAATTGTAGTCAGGCTCTTTCTCCTGGTTAGGAGGTCTGTAATAGTCTCCTACAGTTATATCCCCTTACCACGTTCTTCTCGTATTCTAACCCAGAGGGTTTTGAGTGGCCCTCCTTGGGTGCCAATGTCTACTTGTATACACCTATGGTCCAGTCATAGGTGGAGTCCCACCAGGTCTCCATTATGCCCATGAGATCATATTTGTTATTGCTTAGCAGATGTGTCAATTCCTCCTGTTTGTTCCCCATGCTCCTGACATTTATGTAAAGGCAGCTAAGCCTGCCATCAGAAGCCCTAAGCTTCTTTGTGCACTTAGGAGAGTCCTGTCCTTGGGCTGAGGTCGGAGTAAGTTCCCTTGTGTTACCTCACCTGCTGATTAGGTGCTTGTCACTTCCAGGGCTTGCATTGATGGTCGTCCACCTGTCCCACAGTGATCTTAATTTAAAGCTCTGTCAAGCAGGTCAGCCATTCTGGCTGAGAAAAGCTTCTTTCCTGCTGGAGTGAGGTGGAGGCTGTCTCTTCCCAATAGCCTGCTGCCTCTCTTTCTGAGGTGCAGACTGTGGTTAAAGGAGCCTTCACAGTGGCACCAACGTCTCAGTCTTCTGTTTACTTCTTCAATACATCTCTCCTTCCTGCACCCGTAACCAGGAGGATCAAGAAGAAAACCACCTGTGCCCCCAAACCTCTAAGCCCAGCCCCCAGAGCTCTGTAGTCACTCATGACTTGCCTGGGATTGCTCTGAGCTGTGCCATTTGTGCCCGCTTGAATGAGAAGCATGGGATAGTGTTTGGAGGGCCAGACATGTTTCAGGATCCTTTCAGCTACATTCCAGATATGGGCCCCTGGGAGGCAGCAGACCTCACAGGCTAAGGGGTCAGGGCAGCAAATGCTCCCTCTGTCCCCCTCAGGAGGCGGTCTCTCACAATGACCACTCTGCATCTGTTCCTAGGAGTGGCTGCTGGTTGCCTTCCTTCCTCAAGTGCTGGAACCAGTGACTCTGTTGGTTTTGCAAAAAGTTCATATCTGTTGTGAAGTTCCAGGGTGGTAACCCTGGTGCACCAGGCCTTGGGGCAAGAGACTTTTGTCCAAGGGACCCCTGGGTGGACTTCACGGGAACTCTTCTGGTCTGCCCTTGCCCTGCTAGCCTTCTTTGCTCCTCCCTGTTCATTCTCCTGGCAGCAGGCTTCTCTGTCATTCCTGACGGCACGCAGCCTCTGCACTGCAGCTTGGAGATCCCCTATCCAGCATTCTAGAGCAGGGGTTGTCAACTGGGGGTACCCCTAGGGGGTATGTGCAGGCAGGGACAAAGTGCCACCACTCACTATCCTACATGACCTCTGTGCCACGCACTATCCCACACCCTCCCCACCCCCATTCCTCCTGCTTGGCGGCTGGGGGTACACTGCTCCGCATCCAGCTACTGGGGGGTACAATGATTCAAAAAGGTTGAAAACCCCTGTTCTAGTGACTCTAATGTGCATCATTCAGGGCACATCTGCATGTGCCCCAAACTGCCCTGGTGTAAGCATCTAGGTGAAAGAGCAGATAACCGATAAGGATGCTTTGAATGTACCTAATGCATGCACACAGTGCTGAGTGTCATAAAACTGAGCAACCACAGACAGTCAACTTCCATGTTCTCTTTTGGCCATGCTTTTCAACTGAAAGCAAGGTGTGGTGTCCAGGTTCTGTATTACAGCCTTGTAGTTCAAGTGCTTGCACAAGAAATGTCAGTCCTCCTCAGCCTGAGAGGATTCAAACCCAACTTCCCAGGAAAATGCTCGAACCACCAGGTTATTGACACCCTCCACTCTTCCTGCTGAAGCCGGATCACTCTGCAGCAAAGTGGTCCACCCTGCAGCACTCTGCAAGACTCATGGGGTCAGAAAGCAAGCAAGCAAAGAACTTGATTTTTTAGCTTAATAGTTCAGACAAGGGAGGGTGGTTCCGGTCTCTGGTCCCTAGTCCTAGAACTAGATGTTTTGGGATCACCATTATGAGCTGCCCCACTCAAGATTTTAGATTTTTCTCTGGAGTCCAGGTGGATAACATTTAGGCATTGCAATGCCTGACTTGTTGGCAGTTAAATTCTTAATTGGGTATGACTCCAAGTAACAGCCTTCTTACCACTGGTAAAATAGATATAAAACTTTTCTTGGTTGCATTATAATATTACTTTTATGCAATGCTTTATTTAAGCCTATATAGTGGGTGATTGAGTATAATAACCAAAGATGCATTTGAGTACAAGGGTTTTTATAAGATGCATGCAGACGTCCATTCATCTGTGTTCTCCAAGAAGCAATAGGAAGAGAGGAAGTTACTGAAATAAATAATCAGAGATTGGCACCAATCCACCCCTTGCAGCTTTTTGACATATTAGCTAAAGACAAAGAGAACTTTCACTACAGCCTGCTATTTCTTTTTCCACAGAGCTTATCCTTAAGACATTACTAGGCTCAGTCTGAGGACACTATTGACCTCAACTGAAATAATCTTCTTGGATTATTTTTATACCTGAAATTCTATTTAGCAGCTACTGTCTACTGCATCACACATTATTACTTTGTTCAGTTTTGTAATAAAGTAATTCCATTTATTGGATTTCTGCTTTGAAATACTGTAAATAATAGCTTAATTCGGATGATTTTATATCTGAACTGAAACCACATGTGCAAATTTTAAAAGCACTTTGGTTTTAAAAAAAAGGATACTCAAAATTCCATTGCAAATATTTACAATGGCTTTACACATTTAACCACCTGTAAAAAGGGTTCTAGTAGAAACTGGCAACTAACAAAAGTGAAGGACAAAAACTCATTTATATATGAAGAGTCAGCAAACTAATTTTTAACAGCCAACTCTGCTAGGAAAAGCCAACTTTAAATATTTCTTATATTACCTGCTTGTAGTACATATATTACATGCATATATACTACAAGCACCAGTTTGGCTGATTTTGTTTCATAGCACGTTATACTTTTCTCCTTGACAGTAATTTAGATTTAGATTACTACAGTATTTTGAAAAATACTTGGGAAGCAAACAGTGGAATCTATGGAAGTAGAAAGCATTTATAAAACTGACAGTTTGAGGGGAGTGGATGACTCAGGGGGATCTGTAATAAAAAGTACAGTCTTGTCTAGGTCATTGGTTCAAATCTGCCCCAAAACTGAAAACACAAGCAGCTGCAACTTCCTGATGGGTGTTCAGAAGCCTATAAAATTTGTGGTTTTGCCCTGACTCAAAAGCCATCATAAAGACACCTGTTTACCCTTGTCAACAATTTCAGCTATTTAAAGAAAACTGAATTATTCCTTTGAAGAGAATGAAATATATGGGTGAGCTGCTGTAAGTAAGTACTATTACATACATCAAGGACACTGCATAGACATTTGGTTGAAAAATATGTTCACAGTTCCAACCCAGTGGGTTGCTTCCCTAGTGAGATGTCCACTTAGAGCAAGATATGATATTCCTGGTGTATATTTATAAAAACATTTCAGGACTTCTTTGGCTGCAAAGCAAAAGTGAGGTATTAATTTTGCTATTTTCCTTTAGCTCTCTTTTGATGCAATGTTATACACTAATCTATTGAAGTGTCTTTCAATCATGGATCCCACGTGTCTTGACATTCTTCCCTGAATACATTTTCCTTTTTTAAACCTTGCACTCCACATTACTCATCCAATTGACTCCAAGTGGTTGGGGGAGGGGAGGGGCTGTGGCTCTACCTATTATAAAGCCAGAGTCTGAGACACAGCAGCTGTCTGACCCCTCCCCTTGCCCACTTGTAACTGAATCCAAGATGAGGCATTTCCCCCTCCACCACTATGTTAAGCAGTGGGGTACCTATTCTTGGATTCAAGTAATACCATAAATTTGATAATTAGAATGAAGATGAAGTCTAAAAACCTAGTAAAGGTGGGTTTTCCAGGGTAAATTCCGAAGTCCAGAAACTGAGATAGAGGTACAAATGCTATTTGTCATAGCTGCCACAGCTACAAGAAACCAAAGAATTGAAATATACATTCACGCTTTAAAGACATCACAAGTGCAATTTGGAACAGACAAAGTAACACTACAACACGCATATGCATTGCTCTGTAGGACTGAATAACATTACTTTTTAAAACAATCACTTAAAACTAAATGAAAAAAAATCCTAACAAATGAGATCTCGCCTGTCACAGAACACACAACTTAAGCAGTCATGCAGGTGACTCCGCGTCAAGTGTTTCACAGCAGGTTGATGATTCCATTTTTTAATGATACTAGTGCTTGTACTGACTGCTTTAAAAGAGGAAAGAGATTTAGGAAAGACAACTTGCTTAAAAATTCTCAGCCCTGTACCACTCTGATTTCTCTTTAAGCCAGCACAGTACTTGTGAAAGGAGCCCAGTTGATAGATCTGGAGTCATGTTCTTCATTTATCCAGCAAATAACACGTTATGGATATTGAAGATTCAAGCTTCTGTAAAAGTGTTAGCACCCAAACCGAGAAGAACCACTTTCAAAATGAGAACAGTTCAGGTTTCAAGCCCATATAATTCCTGCCTCCATACCGATACTGACTCCTGATTACCATCTCGGCTATGGGCTGAAGGCAGAGCAAGGTGGCACCTCAAAGGCGGCTGACAGTTCAGATATGAGGACAGTTCAGATATGAGCTTTCATAAGCAACAACCTATTTTGTCACATGAGAAGAATTCTGAGTACCTGACAAAGCACACTGTGGCCTACAAAACCTCATGCCTCTCTGAAACAGGTCTTCAACGTGTCACCATGCCCTACCTTCTACCATCTGCCTAATCATCTCTGTTCTCACCTCGGCTACACTATTCTCATTTGAGTCACTTAGAAGTGCTGAACTGCCATTAAATGATAACTTTGTCAAGTACGTTCCTTTATGCCAGATTACATCTGTCTATAGAAATGGAGTGGGGAGGGAAGCTCCACATGCTATACTAGTGCCAGGTGCCATACAAAAGTCATTTCCTCCTACCAAATTATGTTTTTATAGCCTAAAATTAAAAAGCTGAGGAGCATTAAGTGTTACTTGCGAGAGTTCAAATAATCGGAGGCATCTCCAAATAAAGATGTTTTAGTCCTTGTTTCCATAAACTGTAAGAGCTCCCCACTTGTTTCTTACTGCTGAAGTGCTGATACAGGCTTTTTGAAAAGGTGACGTTCATTTTAGCTGCAACAAAACAGCTCTGAAAAATATTAATAGCTAGGGGAAAAAGTATTAAAAAGGAGTATTCGTTGCAAGTCACATAAATGGCTGTCAGAGAGAAGCTTTGTCAAGTACTTGCTAGCTACATGAAGAAACAATGTTCTTCCTCTAGCAAACTATTTAAGTTGTGACATAATGAACATTGTTATTTAACACCTATTCAGAGCATAATTTTCTAACACACACACAAAATTAAACATCTTCCATTTACAGTTGTCCTTATTCTAGTAAGTGAATGAAAAGAAGCTCTTCTCTTTTCAGTGGAATTAATACATTCGGTAGATATTTTAAACCTTCATTTAAACCCTTTCCCCAGGTTAAGATACTAGATTTACAAGAGTTGTAGAGCATTTCCCAGCAAAGCTTCATCACTGTTTTTCACCCCCTTCTACATAGTACCTACCTGCCCCAATCTTTAGGAATCTACTCTTGCCTGGTTCTTTTTTTTGTAAGTGGCAGTGCCAATTCTTGCTTGCTCTTTAAACTGAATAAAGTTTATTAATTTGACGCTATCACCATAAAAATATTAAGCCTTAGACAGAGATACATTTCAAGCACTCTCAGTTCTGCTTCAACATGGAGCACTTCAGGCCATGCAGCCTCCCACTGTAGTACTTCAAAATCCACTGCAATGACATGCAGCTTGGAGCACCAGTGGGGTTTGCTTGATCTTTGGCTCCACTCCCACTCCTCCTGGGAGCCAGAGCAGAGGAAACCAGGGCAAAGAACCAATGAGTGGTCTCTTGTGTGCTTGGCCTCCAGGCTCTAAGTTCTGGAGGTAGAGAGCTGTGTAAGAAATCATTTGGAGGGAAGAAGAGCACTGCGGGAGCTGACAGAAGTGACATTTATCATGTGATCAGCTCCTTGCAAGTGTTCTATAGCTATGCCCTGGCACAAGGACGTGGCTGCAGAGTGCTTTAAAAGTGCCTGATTGCATGACAAATTAACCCTCACGTAAAGAAGGTTCAGATGAAGGTACTCCACAGCAGAGTCATTAACTTATTTGTTCCTGCACAGGAACAGGGCTGGGGGAAGGAGGGGAGGGAGCTCTTGGCTGGGGTTTGCCCAGCGTGAGCTGGAGGGGGTGGGGGGAAGGGGTGGTGCGTGGATTGGAGCCTCCTGCACTGGGGGGATTCCAGTGCACACTGTTTGTGCCCCCATCCCTCCGGTTCAGGCTGAGCAAACCCCAGCCTGGAGCTCCCTCACCTCCCTTCTCATCCTGCAGACAGCACCACAGCGGGAGGGGGGGCAAGGGCTACAGGAGAGAGGCTGCAAACAGGCAGCTCCTTCTGGATCAACTCCAAAGTGGAGCTCAATCCCCCACCACCCCCAACCCAACAACAAAAGTCTGTCGGCTTGTGGGGAGGGTTGCTTTAACTCATGGCACTTTGTGAAGTGCCAGGAGTTACAGCATGGAGCTGCACATCTGTCAGTGCCCTGTGTGGTGCAGGAGGACCAAGTAACCCCCATCTCATTCCATAGAGCAGGAAGGCATAATTGGAAGGGCTTCAAAACTAAGCGTTTCCAAATAGCTGCTGTTTTATTCACGGTTATTTTGGGAGCACTCTCATAGAACATGTGCGTCTGTCTGCTTGCCTTTTAAAGCTCTTCAAAGGCATTCAAAGTAATTCAAATGTTGCGTCTGTCTACCACCTTAAAGGATATAGTTAAAAGTTAAGTCTCAAAATCTCTCTCCTCCTTCCTTGAGTTTTAGTATATTAATGGTAAGAGATTACTATAAATTACTCCAGAAAGGAAGTATTTCCAAACGTTAAATTCCTGGCTTCCCCCAGACTGAGCTGGCACAAACCATCATTTGGATTACCATTTCACTGTTTCATTCTTCTGGACTAGAAATGTATCCCTGTTAAATTACACATAGTGAACAAAGTACAAATGCAGCCCACAAAGCACTTGAATTCCATTGGTACCCTGCTTCTCTCGTCAGACAAAATACTGTCATCTTCCTTTTAATTAGGGGTGCACTGATAATTGCTGATAACATCAATTTTCTTTTTATTGGTGCTGATCCAATATGGACCAATATATCAGTGCACCTCTACTTCTAATCAGTTCCTCCTTAGCTGAAAAGACCCCTGCAAACCACTAAGGGGATAAAACTGTTCTCCTAGATATATAAAATAAGTCAGGACTAGGTTTTAAACAGTTGCTCCATCAAAAATGTTATTAAATTCACATTTTAAAACACAAGTCTAATCTTCACAGTAATAAATTTAGAGATTATAATAAAATATGTTGAAAAATACCATAAAGGGGTAGTGTCAAACTAATTTGGCTCTCTGGGGTGGATTAATGATACAGGACTGATCTGCAGGCCAGATCAAGCCCATGGACCCCTCCTGTTCCCCTCTCCCACTTCCCCTGCATACATGACCCAGCACCTGGTCTAGCTAGTTTGAGACCCATGCTACCTGCAGAGCAGATTCTGAAACAGCCAGAACAGGCAGTGTGTGTGGCACAGTCTGGCTGAAGCAACAGCCATGATGCAAGTGGCACCTGCCTTGGCATCTCCAGGGACTGCTCTGCACACGGTGCCTGCTCCAGCTAGTCTGGGACACACACTGCCATGTAGTTCCTGTGAATGCTGCATGCAGAGTGGGTTCTGGGCCAGCTGGATTAGTACCATAGACAGCATGTCTCAGAGCAGGCGCCACATGTGGTACAGCTGGACTATGCTGCATGCAGTACCCATTCCAACCACTTTAGGATCCATGCTGCACAGTGCGGATCCCGGCCTGGCTGGAGAAGCCACCAGATGGGGTACACTAGGGGAGGAGAAGGTCTGTGAGTCTGATCTGGCCTACAGACTAGCCCTGTGCGACAGCTGCACACAGTGCTCTGTGTGAGTTTGATTTGACCCAGAGGGAGCATTAGGGGCCAGATGTTTTACACCGCTGCTGTAAAGTGACTGCACAGTGCTTATTAATGCCATTTTAGCCACTTCATATTTAATGCCATACCCAGAATTAAATGAAAGGATTACAGTTTTTTCCAGGAATTCATTATTAGTCACCCCCTCTATCGCTTAACAGCATGTCATATTTTTACAACTTTTTTAATAAATTTTGTCACGCTCAGCACAAACCTTGCTATCTTAAGATACATAAAATACAATATTAATATGCACCCTGGCCTGAATGTATTATTGTAGCAAGGGCTATTAATTTGGGAGAGAGAAGAAAACGAAAATTGTATAGCTTAATTATACAGTGTAGCACAATTTATTCCCTATGATTATCTGTTACTGTGTGAAGTACAAAGCATTCAAAAGAACAGAGAATTCTGTCTAATTTGACACACTCCCGCTTTTAGGTTATACCAAATAACTAGGGAACTGTACCACAGAACACAGGAGCACAACTCACACAGCTGTGCAAGGAAAGAGCACACACAGAGCATGCTTGCACTCCAGAAAATGGCACTTGTTACAGGTTGGATTTTTCCATCCATTTTAAAATCCATCATCTACAGTAAACAGAATGACAGCATTCAAACATATCTAAAGACTACAGAATTCATTCTCTGCTCCAAAAGATGAGTGATATTAAACCATTATAGCACAAATCTTAACCCCAAAACTAAAGAATTTAGAACAGGGCTGCTCAACCCCCCAGCCTGTAGGCCAAATCTAGCCCAGGGAGTTATGGCATCTGGCCCAGGGGGCTCCCCACAGGTTGGGAAATTTGATGGCAAGGGAAAGGTGACAATTAACAAAGCTACCGTCCCCTACTGTCAAACTTCCAACCCCACATGGCCAGATCAAGGCCCGGCCACTGCTGAGCAGCCAGATCAGGCCCTGGGCTGCTACCACACAGCTGGACCAGACAGTAGCTGCACCTACCCCACATGCTAGGTGAGTCCCATGTCACATGGCCAGATCAGGCCCCAGCTGTGCCCACCCTATAGGCCAGATCTGTTCTACCAGCAGCTGGATATGGCCTAGAGAAGAACCTGCCACTACCCATTTGACCCAAAGGACAAAAAAGTTGGGCACCACCAATTCAGAAAGTAGTGAAAATTCCAACCTACTATATTCTTAGATTGTGCTCACTGTACTAAGGCAACATTTTTAAATTGTCCAAATTAAAAATAAACCCAAAAGAACTCCCCTGCTATAAATACTATACCATATCTCTACAGAGCTGAACTGCTAATATTCCAGATGTATTTTGGCTCAGTAAATGGCAAACTAACATTGGCATCTATAAAACTGCCCGTGACAACTACCACCAATTGGATGCAGAAATTAGATACACTTAGTTGTATGGACTCCCTAGGTAATAAGAGTTACTAGATAGTACAGTACTTGAAAACAAGCCCTGAGATTTAATATTGTGTGGAATAATGGTCACTCTCCTTGCCAACCACGTGAACCAGGGTGTCAAAGATCCAGCCCGCAGAGCTATACCACCAAGCCCACAAAGCCATATCCATCCAGCCTGGCACATAAAGGGAATGGGGTGAAGGGCAAACTCTAGACTTTGCTGCTTCATCTAGTACAGATAGGTGAGGTTTATTATAGCACAAACATATGAGCAGCTACTGGAGTGAATAGGTATAGAAACACATTATACAATAGGGATATAACTTTCCTATAATCCTAAACAAAGGCAGTTTGATTAGGCCAGAAAATGAAGTTTAACTTCTTATTAGAGAGGGAGGGAAGGTCTGTTATCTTACACAGCACACAGCTGAGACAAGCACCTGGAATATCAAAGAGAGGGAAGGAAGAATGGGAAGAATAGGAAAAGAGACTTGCTATCTGGTACTGATCCCTATTCTGACCATGCTAGATCAGGGTGGGCAAAATGTGGCCCGTGGGCCACATGCGGCCCACCAGGCCATTCTAGCTGCCCCGCAAGGCCCCTAAAAAATTGAGAAAATTAATATACATCTGCCCCTGGCTGCCTGTCATGTGGCCCTTGATGGCTTGCCAAAACTCTGTAAGCAGCCTTCCACCTGAAATAATTGCCTGTCTCTATGCTAGATGCTACTCAATCAGACTTTCACCATGGCACCAGTATCATTAATGCCTATAGATTTTCTCCCATGGTCCTGCAGCCAACACACCTGCAGGAAAGCTTTGGAGTTTGGTAATCCACAAGCAACACCACGAGCAGGTATAATCTGTGTATTCCACTCCTTGACATCATCCAGAAAAGAGAAGAGGACATACCTTTCCCTAACAGGCAGTTCCACTGTTAGCAAGACTATGAAACTTGGCACATAGTTAATTTCACCATTATGACCCATTTACATTTCAGTCTTCGCATTTATGGACAGGAAACAAAGGTTTTACTACTACTTTTGGATAAGAAAAAAAACCTATTGAAATAACCAGTTGGCTTTAACATGCAATCAGTGACATATATGCAAGTAATTGGGAAAAAGAAAAGAAAAGGATAACTCAGGAAGTTGTATCCAAACTTTAATGATCAAACCTCTATAAACAGCATAAAAGAAACAGCAAATACACAACAGCGAATTGAACAGCAGGTCAATATATATATATACACACCACAGCTTGGGCTGAATGCAGAGGTGGCATGAAATCTTCATTTGAAATCTGTATCCTAAGCAAGAGGAAAAACTTGATGGAGAAAGACTCTAGACCTAATTAGATGACTGTCTGTACCAAAAGATATTGGGAATAAGCAGAAAGCTGTAAAAGGATTGGAAAATGGGACTAATCAGCAAAGAAAGCTATGCCCAAGAGGTCAAACAACACAAGGATAAAAGCAGTGATTGCCAGAAGTCAAGCTGACTTTTGCAAAAGGGAATTAAAACCATAAAAAGTAAATTAAAGTAAATAGGTTCTTTAGCTATATAAATAAAGGGAATAAGGAAAGCAAAACTGGGACTTAGTAGGCAGCATGGCTGTCATTGAGTTCAAAGATAATTTAGCTATCGTCCACAAAGTAAATTAGTAAATACCCTTGCTCAAATTGATGTAGAGTACATGAAGGTAAAGGCAGAAATCTAATGGAAATGAGATTGTGGAAGTGAGAATGAAGTCAACCAGATCTAAGAAACAAAACTGAATGGACTCAAGCTGAGGGAGAAGGGATGAGTGAAAAATGACGGGACTGGACAATCTGATTCTTGAGTGTGGACACTTGGGCTAGGGACAGAAGTTGCACACAAACCAGTTTAAGTGTTTGGAAACCGGTTTAAACTTGTAACAGAAGAGAAGTTCAGTGCACACAAATCACTTTCAAAATGGCCAAAACCAGTTTAAGATAAACCTGGATGGATGTAGTATCAGATTCAACTGATTTAGGCCCAACTGATATATAGAACTTCTGTCTCAGATCCCTTCCCAGTTAACTCACATCCCAGGATGCTTTGCAGCCCTGGGCTGGGCTATCTGCTCCAGCAGAGCAGGGACTGCCCCATCCCTCTACTCCCTAACCTGCTTCCTGCCTCAGCTCAGACTTACAGCAGCCTGAAGGCAAAAGCAGCTGTGGGGCAGTGGGAGAACTCTCTTCCACTCCCTGAGGCTGCCCTGGGCTGTCCCTGAGACTCACAGCAGCTAAGTCAAGCAGCTGTGGGGCTTGGGAGGGGAAGAATTCCCCTTAGGTCCCTGGGGCTGCCCCAGGCTGGGGTGGAGGGAAGCCCACCCAAAGCGGGGATGCTCCAGTGCCCTCATGCTGGTCTGCAACTGGCCTGAAGGACTCCCTTCTCCCTCCCTCCTGTGGCAGCGGCTGAAGCAATCAGCAGGTGGGGAAGGGGGCAGGAATCCCCTCAGCTCCCCAGGGCTGCCTGGGCTGGGGGGAAACCCCCCAAGGGGGAGGCTCCTGGAGGTAGGCCAGCACCTGGACAGGGGGCTCCTCAACCCCCTGAGAGTGGGCAGCAGGGGATGGAGCTAGGCTTGCAAATGTCCAGCAGGCTGGGAAATATGCTCTAGGGTACCCTACCTACTGGCCTGGGTCAGTGCAGGCCTCTCCCTGCACTTTCCCAATTGAAAACTGAATGTTAGTGCAGTTGGTTATCAGTTCAATCTACACAGCATAGAGGAAACTGCCTAGATTGAATCAATTCTTCCTTGGGGTTTTTGACCATCTGTGCTTGGCCTTGGAGATGGTCTTGACAAACGCATGATAAATCTAGCAGTCCTTGTTTGATGGCTGTGGCAGATTCTGGTCAACAGCAGCAATCAAGGAGGGTGTTCATTAGATATTGTTTCACACTTTTAGTGGTGTAAATTAGAGTCCATTTATGAGACAAAACCATCACAATATCATGATTCATGCTGGCCCTTATCACATGTCAGTGAATTGTTGCCACTATAGATTTTACAGCAGGAGCAGGGAAAATATGGCTTGTGGGCTGCATCTGGCCTGCCAGGCCATTTCATCCAGTCTGTGGAGGACCCCAACCAGGTTTGCACTGGCCAGCAGAAGTGGCAGTGGAGCCATGTGCTGCTCAGGACAGGAAGAGCCCAGCTGGAATGGCAGGGGCTGAGCTGCATTTTCCCCCTGCCTGCGCCAGTCAGTCCCGAGCGGGACGTGGCTTTGCCGCCACTTCCGCTGGCCGGTGCTGACCCGGCTGGCCTCCTCCCATCCCCAGTAGCATGTGGGAAGCCAGCTTCAGCTGCATGCTGCTCCGGATGGGACAGACCCACCTGGGTTGGCATCAGTCAGCAGAAGTGGCAGTGGAGCCACGTGCCGCTCGGGACTGACCAGCGCAAGTAGGGGAAAAGTGCAACTGAGCCCCTGACGCTCCAGCTGGGCTCATCCTGAGGTTCATTTAATGTTTGTAAAATGCCTGGGGAGCCCCACATAGATGCACTGCATAGAAATGTAAAATATATTTTGACTTATTTGGTTGGCAGCTTGGACTGAGATTTTCAAAGCTGAGTCAAAAGGCCAACTTCCATTAAAACGAATGGGATTTAGAGGGCTCCAAAACTTTTGACAACTTTGTAACACGCCTATCTACCTTTTTTGCAAATCTCAGCCATAGTTTGGAAGCTCAGCCAAAGAACGTAAGAGCTTCTGAACATAAGAGCATAAAAAGTGCTACGCTTGGTCAGCCCCATGGTCCGTCTAGCTCGGTATCCTGTCCTGAACAGTGGCAGAGGTCAATGCTGTAGAGGGAGAATTTTGAACTGGTTAGACCCATTTCATTGTCACTTCCTGCAACTTCACTGGTGTCAAAGGTCACGTGACATCACTTCCTGATGTGATGCCACTTCCTGTGAGGTCTTCAAATATGGCTCGCCAGCCCACTGGGTTATAAAAAATTCATGATCCGGCCCCACATACAAAAAGGTTGGACACCCCTGGTCTACAACATAGTCTAATTTAGTACTAGCTGCAGTATGAAGTTGCATCATGGAAAAGCCCATTCAGAGAAAGGAAAGAGTAGAGGTACAGTATTGATTTTAAAGGCTGAAATGTAGGAGGCAATAGTTAACTGTATAGAATCATCTAAGAAAGACTACCTGGCTCTATAAGGCACACTGAAATACTAAAAATATATTCTGCCTAATTAAATAATATTCAAGGCAGAGCAAAAGAATAAAGCTGTGGAATACCAGCAAAAGTTGGAGAATATGAGATAACATACAGCTGTAATACTTGCAAAGACAGCTTGGTTGGGCTGCTTTACTCAATACATGAAGCATGTAATGGACAGCAAATGATGGTTAAATGCTCCTACTGCAGATTTCCTACAGAACACAGGGTTTTCCCTATGTATACTGCATCCTAGTTTCTTGCTGGTTTTTTTTCCTGGAGAACACTCATTTACTCTTGCCTTTCCTTCTAGTCCCAACTATAACTCTGGCTCAGAGTAATGTCTACTACTCTTTGGGACTAGTCTCAGCCAGGGACCTAGACCTCTAGACTCATACTTACCTAATCACATTCCTCTTTGCATGAGGCAGTAGATCAAGTTAGTTAGATACATACAGCTTTCTGGATATTAAAAAAAAAAAA
>NW_017728920.1:9748297-9751314 GCF_001723895.1 Crocodylus porosus | reverse complement strand
GTGGAGGACCCCAACCAGGTTTGCACTGGCCAGCAGAAGTGGCAGTGGAGCCATGTGCTGCTCAGGACAGGAAGAGCCCAGCTGGAATGGCAGGGGCTGAGCTGCATTTTCCCCCTGCCTGCGCCAGTCAGTCCCGAGCGGGACGTGGCTTTGCCGCCACTTCCGCTGGCCGGTGCTGACCCGGCTGGCCTCCTCCCATCCCCAGTAGCATGTGGGAAGCCAGCTTCAGCTGCATGCTGCTCCGGATGGGACAGACCCACCTGGGTTGGCATCAGTCAGCAGAAGTGGCAGTGGAGCCACGTGCCGCTCGGGACTGACCAGCGCAAGTAGGGGAAAAGTGCAACTGAGCCCCTGACGCTCCAGCTGGGCTCATCCTGAGGTTCATTTAATGTTTGTAAAATGCCTGGGGAGCCCCACATAGATGCACTGCATAGAAATGTAAAATATATTTTGACTTATTTGGTTGGCAGCTTGGACTGAGATTTTCAAAGCTGAGTCAAAAGGCCAACTTCCATTAAAACGAATGGGATTTAGAGGGCTCCAAAACTTTTGACAACTTTGTAACACGCCTATCTACCTTTTTTGCAAATCTCAGCCATAGTTTGGAAGCTCAGCCAAAGAACGTAAGAGCTTCTGAACATAAGAGCATAAAAAGTGCTACGCTTGGTCAGCCCCATGGTCCGTCTAGCTCGGTATCCTGTCCTGAACAGTGGCAGAGGTCAATGCTGTAGAGGGAGAATTTTGAACTGGTTAGACCCATTTCATTGTCACTTCCTGCAACTTCACTGGTGTCAAAGGTCACGTGACATCACTTCCTGATGTGATGCCACTTCCTGTGAGGTCTTCAAATATGGCTCGCCAGCCCACTGGGTTATAAAAAATTCATGATCCGGCCCCACATACAAAAAGGTTGGACACCCCTGGTCTACAACATAGTCTAATTTAGTACTAGCTGCAGTATGAAGTTGCATCATGGAAAAGCCCATTCAGAGAAAGGAAAGAGTAGAGGTACAGTATTGATTTTAAAGGCTGAAATGTAGGAGGCAATAGTTAACTGTATAGAATCATCTAAGAAAGACTACCTGGCTCTATAAGGCACACTGAAATACTAAAAATATATTCTGCCTAATTAAATAATATTCAAGGCAGAGCAAAAGAATAAAGCTGTGGAATACCAGCAAAAGTTGGAGAATATGAGATAACATACAGCTGTAATACTTGCAAAGACAGCTTGGTTGGGCTGCTTTACTCAATACATGAAGCATGTAATGGACAGCAAATGATGGTTAAATGCTCCTACTGCAGATTTCCTACAGAACACAGGGTTTTCCCTATGTATACTGCATCCTAGTTTCTTGCTGGTTTTTTTTCCTGGAGAACACTCATTTACTCTTGCCTTTCCTTCTAGTCCCAACTATAACTCTGGCTCAGAGTAATGTCTACTACTCTTTGGGACTAGTCTCAGCCAGGGACCTAGACCTCTAGACTCATACTTACCTAATCACATTCCTCTTTGCATGAGGCAGTAGATCAAGTTAGTTAGATACATACAGCTTTCTGGATATTAAAAAAAAAAAAACAATTCTAAACTTAAATCATTCAGGAGTAATCAAAGTGAGATGAAGCATGCCCAGCTGCCAATGGCCAAAAGGGACAAGCATAAATAATACAGCTTCATATTACACTGGTGAAAGATCCTTAGTATAAACATAGCAATCACTGCTGTTAACCCCCAGGAAAAGTGACAACTTGGTAGAGCTGCTGTATTCCAATGGTTAGTTTGTTCGGCGAGGTACCAGAGGCCTAGAAAAGGGCCAATATAGTTTTCCTTTTAAAAAAAGGAAAAAAAGGAGGACCTGGGGAACTCCAGACTGGTTTACCTCACCTCAATACTTGGGAAGTTCCTGGAGCATATCCTAAGGAAGTCCATTTGTAAGCATCTGGACGAAGAAAGGCTGATCATAAAGTGCCCAGCATTGATTTACTAAGAACTAGTTGTCAAGAAAACTTGATCTTCTTAAAAAGTGACTATTTGGATGGAGGGAACGTTGTGGATATGGCATACTTGGATTTCAACAAGGCTTTTGACAAGGTCCCACATCACAAATTCAACAAATTCAAGAAACGTGGGCTAGACAAAACTACTATAAAGGCAGACAGACAACTGACTCAGCAGCTTCAAGTATGTGGTAATTATAAAGAGATACATGTCAAAATGGTAGGAGGTTTTCAGTAGACTCTCACAGGGGCCTGTTAATTAGGTAGGGTGCAAAGGAGGGCAATAAAGTGATAAAGAGCTTGGAAGAAAACCCATACAAGAAGACTGGACTGCCGTGCATCTCTGCTGCCCTGCATCGTCACCACTGCCGCACTGGGCAGCCCAGAGGCAGCAGTAATGGAGACGCAGGGCAGCCCGGCATGGCGAGGGCTCCAGGCGGCTGCAGTGAGAACTGCCTGGCAGCAGCAAGAGCCGTTTTCCCCGTGTGCCAGGCAACAGTTTCTGCCCAGTGCTGCTGCTGCTTAGCCTGGGTGGGTGGATACAAAGCAAGCATGGTATGCACCAGGTCGTGGCTGTGGCGCAGGTCCCCACCAGTACCACAGGGCTGAGGGCAACAGCTGGAAGGAGCCACTGCCACTGCCCGGGCTGCCTAGAAAGGCAGTTCTGCCACAGAGCCACCCCAGCCTTACTACATGCCCAGAGAACAGCAGGATGTGCCACCAGGCGGTGATAAGTGGGCACAGTATGGCATGGGGTGGGGCTGGGTCTGCATCTGCATGTTGGTAGCAGGGAGGTGCCGCAGGGTGCACAGGCTCTGGGCTGTTGCGGGGCAGGTGTCAACTGGCTTAGGGGACCATGTCAGGAGGGCTCCCATAAATATCCCATCCTCAAACCCTCCCCCACAAAAACACCCCACAAACACCTCACACACCCACACCCTTCCCCACAACCCCCTATGCACCTCTGGGGGAGCCCTTCTCACTGCTACATGCATACACCCCAGCATACACACACAAAA
>NW_017728920.1:9729880-9748197 GCF_001723895.1 Crocodylus porosus | reverse complement strand
GCAAGACTTAATTTTGAGCTATTATGCAATCACCTCTATATACACCGTGCAAACTCACACAATTCAGGACAAAATATTTTTTAAATAAAATTAAAGTATGTTATTGTAGATATTTAATTTTTAATATACAATTTTTTCCAGTTCCAAGATGGCAAACCCCCTTCCCAAAAAGAGTACTTCTACGGGGCAAAAGGAGGGACTCCCAGTAGCAACAGTCAGTGATCAGGGGATAGGACCTTTCAATAGTACAGTCTGTGGGGGATTTGCCTTCCTCCGTAGCAGGCAGGGAAGGGGGCACGGCACTCTTCCTTGGATCGCTCAAGCATATTTTAAAGAAGCTGGCAGCAACAGGACATTGGCCAATGTGGTCCTTCTGCTTTACCTGTGACAGGTTAGGTTAGGTTAGGGTGTCTTGTGGTTTCGTCATTGTGGTGTAAGATCATCCCTACCCAAACCTCAGGCAGGTGGTCGGTCTAGATCAGTGCTTCTTAACCTTTTTTGACCCATCTGTAAACATCAATCCTAAATCCTTTTCCAGTCAGCGTAGGCTCAAAAGACATTTACAAAATCAGTATTTCTATACCAATGAATTTACAGGCACTATGTCAGTCACTCTGATAGCCAGGTACAAGGCTGGAATCTGAATGAGCAAGCAGCTCTGTTCCTGAGCAATGGAAAGCTTAATCAAGTCTTCCAGTTTCTGAAAAATACATGCCCACCTTTCAGTGAATTAAATTTCTTCCTAGAAACTCCACTCAATCACGTCTGAACAAGATAAAAGCCACTTCCTCTGAATAAAGTATGTTAAACAGTAAAAATAGCAGCAAAAGGATCTCACCCTCCAGGAATACTGTTTGTATAAAACACTGCATGTATATACCAAGATGCCAAGTTAAAGTCTGGGATTATTATAATTGAGGCGCCTAGCTAATGATGAGACCTCTTTACCTGCCACTGCTTTTAAGTCAGGGATCTTCTGAACAGGTTTAAGGAGAGTTAACTTTGTCAACTCATTTGAAAAGAACTAGAAATGGATGCTTTAAAGTTAATATTAGGGGTGTGCAAAGCAGGCCCTATTCGATTTGGATTTAGCCTGAATCAGGGACAGTGATTTAATTAGTTGATTTAGATCACTGTCCCTGATTCGATTAAGCTGAATCTGAAGATTCTATACTGATCTGGAGAATCAATGATTCAGCCAGACACAACTTTAAAATGTTTTTTCTACATACCTTGAGGTACCAGTGCAGTTTGTGACTGCTGCGATGCTGGGGAGCATGGAGCATCCCACAGGAGCATGGAGGAAACCTCCACGTGCTTGGCGAAGAACCCGGAATTGGACCAAAACTACTTCTGATCCACTTCCAGGTCTGCCAGGGAGTGTGAGGACCCCCTTGGTTCGGCGATCAGTCACAGGGAGACTCCAGGTGCCCCCCATAAACCCAGCAGGCACCAGTCATTGAGCCAAGGGGGGGGGACCCTGCATGCTCCCCAACCAACATGGAAGTGGACCAGAAGTGCTTCTGGTTCACTTTCAGGTCTGCTGCCAACTGCGCTGGGGAGCCCCCTATGCTCCTGTGGGACACTCCATGCGCCCCAGCATTGTAGCACTTACAAACCACCTGCTAAGAGGTATGCAGGCACAGCTTTAAATGTTTCTTCTATATCCAAAATCGCCAAATCTGTCCAAATCTCTCTGAATGGATTTGGAGGGCTCCAATTCGATTCAGAGAGATTAAAGGGTATCCTGATTTGATTCGGATTCAGAGATTTGGCCACCAAATCAAATTAGGAACCGAAGCTTCGCACAGCCCTAGTTAATATTCTACAACTTTTTTTTTTTAAATCACAAATGTAGTTCTGGACTGAGAGTCCCAGCAGAATGAAGCACCTTTCATAGACAAATAGTATACATTGAACAGTTATTAATGCATGCTTTTCCAATAGCAATGTGCCTGACAAGTCCTTAGCTTTTACCAAAAATACCAGCAATAATTTATGTGATCTGGATATACCTGTTAACTGAAATCAGATTGATACTACCAACTCATTTCATATAGACCAGTCAACCAAAGTCGATTTAAATCTTTGTTCAATAAAAAGTATTAACTTCCTTGGAAGAGAAATTACTTTAGGTCATGCTTAAATCAAAACATTACGATTAAATTTTACCCAATTTATCCAATTTTATTATGGATAAGTTTATTATGGATAAATTTTACCCAATTTTAGCAGCAGACCAAGAAGCGGACCAGAAGCACTTCCAGGTCCACCATGGAGCATGTGGGGGACCCCCCCACCTCCAACTAGTGCCTCCTGGGTCTGGGGAGGAACCTGGGGTCCTTCTGCAGCTGACTGCCAAGCCCGAGGCGGGGGGGCCTCCCTGCTCAGCGGTGGGCTGGGAAGTGGACTTAAAGTACACTTCCAGGTCTGCCGCCAAACATGCGGGGGGCCCCCCCATGCTCATGTGGGACGCTCCATCCACCCCACCATTTCAGCATTCACAAGGTATGTAGAAAAAAAACAAAACAAAAAACATACAAAGCTGTGTCTATGGCCAAACTGCTGATTCTCCGAATCAGAATAGAATTTTCACATTCAGATTCAGCTGAAACGAATCAGGACAGTGATCTGAAACAACAAATCAAATCACTGTCCCCTGAATCGGGCCAAATCCAAAGCAAATATGACCTGCTTCACACATCCCTATTCAGCAGTTCCCAAAGGGGGTCACAACATCAGCAGATGGGGTCAAAGGTGTGGGGGGCCATGCTGAGGAAATCAGACCATAAATAGGGTCATGCTGAAGACAAGTTTGGGAAGCACTGCTTTAGATGCTTGAGGAAGTAGATAATTCAGCTGAAGAATTCCTGCAGAAAACTTGTTTTGTTAAATTTAAAACTTGCATTGTAAATTTCACTGTTAACTATAATAGGTATTCCCCTTAAAAACGCATCAGCCAAATGTACATGTTAATATTGCTAAGTCTATCTGCTACTAAGTCAAGTCCACTATTGTTAACCAAGGTGGAACAGCCAGCACACACATGAATTATAAGACAGAAAAGAAACTAATTAAAACAGTTCATCTGAAACTTGCTAAAGATATGGTATATAAAACTTTCAGACAATTTCTATGGTGTGCGGAAGGGGAAAGTGTGATTTACTGGCTTGCCTTCAATTCACTGCAAAGGCACATCTCCTTATGTGTGCCAATTCACCAAGTGCATAAAAAGCAAGGCTAAGAGCAGACAAATATGTTCAAATATATCCCTTGTGGTTTTTAAACTAATGAAGATGACCCGCTTGTTTTTGCAATGTTCTTTTCTTTTTCCAGAAGGCAAAAACAAGGTTCTCCATCCAGCAGTGTTTAGTAGGGCTGTGTGAAGCTTCAGTAGCTGATTTGATTCAGAGGAGATTCAGCCTGATTTGGGGACTGAATCAAATCAGGAGACCAAGTAAAGGCTTCAAATCAATTCAAAACATCCAAATCAATTTGGAAAAGATTTGGCTGATTTGGAGATTTGGCCATAGACTAAGCAGGCAGCTGACAGCTACTTCCAGCTGGTAAATCTGTTGGGGTTGGGGGAGGGAGGGATTGGGGTTGAGACCATGGGAGCTTCTCCCACAGCTCCTCTAGTTGTGCCAGTCTCTGCCTGGGCAGTGGGAGCTGTGGGGGCTCTCCCCTGCTACCGCTTTCCCAGCTGGCATGGGGGGGGGGGTGCAATGCAGGTGCAGTTCACTCCGGGCAGCAGCAGGGCATAGCCCCCACTCCCAACACTGCCATGCCTGCATCAGTGCTGGGAGTAGGGGCTCTGCCCTTCCGCCGCTCCCAGCCAGCATGGGGGATGCAGGATGCAAGTGCGGCAGCGCTGGCAGCGGGGGCTCTGCCCTGCTGCCACTTGCCCCCTTCGGCCTGGAATGAACTGCGCCTGCATTTCCCCTCCTCCCCACCCCCCTGCCCCCCTGGCTGGGCAGCTTGGCTGCCCTGCCTGGACCCATCCCTGCCCAGCCTCATCCTCCTGGCACTTAAAATAAATAAATAAAAGCCCTGCACTCACCAGATCTGGCAGCAGTCACTGGGGCCTTCAAGGGCTTGTGGCAGAGCCTCCCCATGCAGCATGGGGCAGTGGGGAATCACCCCCTGCCTGGCACCTGCATGGCAGCTGCCCCATGGCATGTGTGCAGTGCGGCTCAGCAGGGTACCACGCACTGCCTGGGAGCTGGGGTGGCTCCAGCAGTCACCCAGAGCCTGGTACCACTCAGCCCTAGCGACCCCAACTCCTAGGCAGCATGCAGCACCCTGTGAAGCCCTATTGCACCCGCGCCATGGGGCAGCTGCCCCCACTGCAGCATGGTGCAATCTGTACTGTCCCCCTCCAGTGATGCAGGGTGGGGTTTTTTTTTTGCTGTGCCAGGACTAAGCTGGGGCCAGGTGGGGGATGGGACGGGGCAGGGCAGCCATGGGGGCTTCTTCTGCTGCTTCCCACACCCGGGGAGAGGCAGGCACAGTGGGAGGAGCCACCCAGCTGTGCCTGCCTCTCCCCAGCCAATCCAAATCACTGAATTGGTGCCGAATCTTCCAAACCCAATTTGGCCAAATTGATTCAGGACATTGATCAAAATCTCCAAATCAAATTACTGTCCTCTGAATTGGCTGAATCTGAATTGAATACTTCCCTATTCACACATACCTAGTGTTTAGAACAGTGAGGAGCCAATCTTTTTGGCAGTTGTGCTCCAAATTAGCACCAAATATTCCCAAGTGACACACTGATCCCTTTTTCTTATCGAATCTGCTGCTCAGCTTTTTGCTCTCTGCCCTGTGCTCTCTGACCAAGCTGCTGCTCTACTTTCTGGCCCAACTGCTACTGTGCCACCTGATTCCTCCATCATCTGCCAGGTGCCACACACACAGGTTTCCTGTGCTACTTGAGGTACCCATGCCACAGACTAGCCACCCCTGGTTTAGGGAATCATCAAGCGAGCAGCAGAAACTTCAAGCCCATAGTTCAGCATACTGCGTATTTTATACAGCCTGTTGGTGCCATGCCCAGAATAAATTTTTGACACTATAGCTAAATTTTAAGCAGAACTTTGAAACAGAATGTGGCTCAGTTAAAAATGTATATACCAGGCCTCTACGACCCCAAGTTCCCCACATTATGGGGTAGCTATTTTCTTAAATGATTTAATGGATCAGTGACAAGAGTGAACTGTTAGTTTAAAATTTTTTACTCTCGAGGAAAAAGCACACATTGAAAGTAATGCTGACATCTATCTACACAGGAAGCAGCGCCAGGGCTACTAGTATTTTTTTCAAAGTAGCTTTCCCTTCTGATGATCTCTTAAAACTTACCACTTTATGGCTACAGGACAAATTGTGTATTAAAACAGTGCTGTAATTCCAACCATTCAGGAAGGATCTCTAAGCTACCACCCCACTGGTTACCAACTGCAAAGGTCCAACTTGATTTTAGATTATCTGATACCTTCTCTCTGAAAGCCTATGACAACATAAGTCTGAAACCAGAGACATCATCCTTAAAATCTATTTCTTCTTTCCTCAGTGAGTAAATTCCACATTGAACAAAAAGGCACAAACAATAAAACACCTGTATGCTTGAGTACCTGTGATCCCTTTAGCACTTTAAACTCTCCATAACACCTTTAGTAAAATTCCCCTCAGGCAAGGCAAATCCATCTGTGGGGAAGTGATAGAGCTGTGAGACTAAATGACTTCTTTGTTTAGCCACTGTACTGGGAAACAGAAACCATTTTATTTCTAGTCAACCCAAAACAAAAATATTATTTTTCTTTAAAAAATTACTCATGGGCTAAAATAAAAATATTTTGTTCAACATAGATCACCGTATTTGCCCAAATACAAAGACAAAATTTGAGACTACCCGCCATCTTCTAAATAATTAGATTCTATAGATGAAAGATATACAAACCTGTTATAATTCCCCCCCTCTCCTGCCCCACTTACTGTCAGGCATGGTCCTGGCTCCACTCCCTCCCTGGCATGGAGCACATGCAAGCTCGGGCCCCTGCCCTGCCATGCAGTAGCACCTGGAGTCAAGCTGCCCCTGCTACTACCACTGCTGCATGGCTGGGCAGCAGCTGGACTTGCATGTGCTCCATGCTGGGGAGGGAATGGAGCCAGAGGAGCTGTGCCTGACAGTAAGCAGCGGGAGTAGGAGGCAGAAGCTATGGGGAGCAATATTATATGGAGGGGAAAAAACAACTCGTCTTGGATTCTAGTAAATTGTCTTTTTTTTCCCCCCTTCCTTTCAGGCATTTTTAATAAAAGCAAAGAAAAATTAGAAACTGAAAGACAGATTTGAAAGGGGACTCATGTGCCAAAACACAAAATAGAGGGGATAATGGAGCCCATCTCATCACTTTTAGCTAAGCCACTTATTCTCAGCCAGTGTACCACAGCACCTTGGGATGCCATGAGATCCTGTAATGATGCCCAATGGTATTAGGCAATATTAGCAGTTAGATTTATGTTTACCAACATGACTCACAAGATAAACCTAGAGATTTCAAATAGGAATCCATAGTGTCAAGAACAGTCTGACCTGCCTTGGTTTTTCTGGGCTCTCTGGAACAGAAAAATTGCTCTCTTATTTGTCCATAATCAAACATAAGCAGAAACCAAAAGCTGGCACTTTGAAGGGGCACCTTGGGTCTAAAAATGTTGAGAACCACTGACCTAAGCTCTAAGGGCACTCACCTGGGATATGGGAGACTTAAGTTCAAAATCCTCCTTTTACCCAAAACTTATCTTCCAGCAAATAGCCTATAGGATGCTTTACAATGGGTATTATCCATCTCTCCTATTGACAATACCTTTCTGTAAATTACCCAGCGGGCTAGAAACATTAAACATTCTATAAACCAGTGCTCAAATTGTTCTTCTGGAAATGTATAAAACTTGGTCACCCAGGTCAATTAAAAAGAATACCTGCCCTAGTAGTTAGGGTAGCCTAACAAAAAGAAATCCAAATTCAAGCTTCTGTGTAAAGTCAGTCGGAGCAGAGGTTTAAACTCTGCCAACCTGTGTTTAAGGTAAGCACCCTAACAAATGAGCTATAAAGGTAGCAGAGGTACCACACTGTGAATATAATCCAAAATTGAAATATTCTATTTCAGAAATGCTAAAAATCTACCATTTTGATATTATTTGATCTTTTTCCAATTAAAATTTGTTGAAGTTAACCTAGTTTACAAACAGAATTGGGTGTCCTGAATTGTCACTTTTTCAGCAAATAAATGATTCATGCTGCTCTACGATCTGATCTACAGTATGCAGTTTTGATGACAGAACTATCAGTGTGTTCACAATCAAAGCTGCTTTGTTGCAGCAGAACCCTTTCTTTCTCTCAGTAAAAAAAACACCTCTTCTGAGTAAAAGGCTGCTACCATACACAGAAAGGGCTGGCACCTTTTCTGGCTACTGTGGTCCCATTAGCATCCCAGCGCTCACCTTGCAATGTTGCATCTTGCCAGTGTACTGCTGAGTGGATCAGTGCAGAGCTGCTAGAAGCCAGGTGGATGTGAACAGTCATCAACAGAAACAGCATAATGTAGACAGAACCTAGGCAACAGCCTGTCCTGTTGGAGTACACTGTCTGCATCTCGGAGACTGAAAGCAGATGTAACCTGTATGGCAGCACAAAACCCAAGCAAAGAGGCATCCCATTGTCATACCACAAATGCCCAAAATTGTACCCATAGCAATGGGCAGTACACCTTTGTGCTGCTGTTTTGCAAAAGACATCAGTTTGCAACAGCTCAGGCAGCCCAGAGCTGTCCACACTCTCCAACCACTCGTTAGAGGCCTGATCTTGTGTACCCAGTTAATTCCCTTGCAGGTATTCCCCAGGCACACATCACACTGCTGTATGCCAACTAATAGTGCATCTCTGCAAAAGGAGAAGACCCAGGCAGATGCCCTTACTTCACAATGCCGCACCCTACAAATCCCTCAGTTTGGGATTCCACCCCCGTACCAAACACAGGAACCCCGGGGTTCCCTCATTTGCAAAGGGAGGCACCTAACAGATTGGGCATCTGAAGGCAGGGGGTCAACCTTGCAGGACAACAAGTGTTGCCCAATTAAGTGAATCATCTGTGCCAGGACACTTCCCTGTTTAGCTGATCCTGCTCTAAAGATGAAATCTTGTTAAAGCCAGTCTTTCACTGAATCGGTACAAGGAGCCTCTCGTGCTTTTCCCTAGTACTACGATAAAGTTTCCACTTTTTATAAGATTCATTTTTTGAGTTTCAACTCATTGAAGAGATTGTTTAGGCAGAATAGTCTCCTGTTGCACTTTCCACTTCCATCGTATGGGATAGCTTGCCTCTGTGCCCATAAAAGGGCCTCAATTAAAGTATAGCCAACTATCCTAGATTCCTCCTGCTCCCCCCTCACCCACCAGACTTGCCTCCTAGGGGATCCTTCACACCAGTTTACTGAAGCCCAATGTCTTTACTCTGCTGCTCTTGTTTCTTTCTCTCTTTAGGATCTTGAACTCTTCATCATCTTGTGATCACTATCAGCCAAGTTACCTTCTATCTTCACATTCTCAACCAGTTCTTCCCTGTTTGAGAGCAACAGGTTGAAAGGAGCTTCACTACCCTCTGAATCAAAAAACTTATCCCCCAACACACACAAAGAATATGCTGGACTGCTTGTGTACTGCTGTGTCTCTCTCCCAACAGATGTTTTGATAGTTGAAGTCTCCCATGAGAGGCAAGTCCTGGAGTTTGGAAGTTTCTGTCAGTTGTTTAAAGAAGCTTGTCTATCTTCACTATCTGGTTTGGTGGCCTGTAACAGTTGCCCACTATGACATCCCCCCTACCATTCTCCCCTCTGACCTTTACCCAGAGGCTTTCAACAGGCCTACCTTCCACTTTGTACTGCACCTTAGAATACATGTACATCACCTTTACATATAGGGCGTACTTCCTTGTTTCCCTTTTCCATCCTTTGAAAAAGCTATATCCATCCATGATTGTACTCCAAGTTACATGAATTATTCCATCTACCCCAACTATCATGTAAAAATTACCATCATCAAGAGGGATACAAGAACCCTTATTCACATCTTTATAAAAAGAGATGGTATCACAAAGCGCTGTTCTGTGAGGGCTTCCCAGTCACACACGTTTCCCCCCCAAAACACAAAAACTGATACATGGCTGGGTTATGTTGTACAGCACACTCATAACTGGTTAGTAAACTACCACTAAGGACTTAATGCTTGTTATGCATGAGAAGAGCGGGTGCCCTGGATCTATTTGCTGATCTCCTCTTTATAAGACCTCCAATATAGGTGTATCTTCATAAGAATATTGAAGAGTTTTCTTAAAAGTGATAAGATATTAAGATTCCACACCAAACTACAGGGCAAGCATATAATATCTTCCCTCTCTACCATATCCTCAGCCCCTGAGGAGAGAGAACCTAAATTTTATTGTTTTAATCATAAAAAGTCAGCAGCAGTAAATATTGTCAAATTGAAGAAGACTTGGCACCACCACGGTTTTGACAGAGTAACCAGTGTTCACTTAAAAAAAGTTTCTCAAGGCTTATTTATTGTTAAGGCTTTCATAATCAATTTTTCTCATTTGCTCCCAAAGAAAAATAAAATAGAAGTTGGTTTTCTCAAGATAAGCAGCAAACGGAAAGGAAGAAATACGTTTTACATAGGTAAAAGCAGAAATGTTCCTTAAATCACTGAGGTGAACTGCTTGTGGCATGTTTTCATTTAATCTGCATTTATTCTTCTTTAATAAATGTTATTAACATGTCTAAAAGAAATGAAAATACAACTGAAGGGGAGGAGGTCTTTAAAATTAATCCAATAAAGGCAAAAAATACTGGCTCACCCAACTCTCATATAAGCTCCTGTTCTGGGGTAACTTTGTAAATTTCTGCACCTCCCATCAATTAATTTTTAGTACAATAGAACTAGATGACATGGATGACTCCAATCAAAAATGAACTCCAGATTCAATCAACTGCTCAATCCAAGTGTCCGAGGTATCAGCCTTAACATCTGTTTTTTGGCACCAACACACTATATGTACAGCAAATTAAAATATTAATGACTACCAAACTAATTTCACTCTAGGATTTCTAAGCATGTTATAAAGATGGGCAAGTAGTGACCTTTAAGATAGAAAAGAAACTTGGCAGGGCACTCTGTATTCTTAGCCACTAACATATCACACAGTGCTTCAGCATTCAAGAAAGCCTGCCACAAGCGGAGGTTTTAAAACTACCTTGGCAGTGGAAGTAAAATGTAGTAACCATCATATACTCCAGCAGTTGGTCTACCACTTTATAGTTACAAGACTATGGCATGCAGACTGCAAAGAATTTTATCCCAAGTTGAGCTTTCACACTCTCACAGACGTCACATGGACAAAGTTTTAAAATAACCCCATCTCAGTAAACTGGATTTAAACATACACAGGACAGAAGCCTATCAATATCCATTCATCAGCTTTCCCAGGTTCCCAAATACCCACTACTGACCTCCAAAATGTAGTCATCAGTATGGTATACCCCACTGTGAATTCCAAGTTTAAATCATATGCATCACATATTACTCCAGGGCTAAAAGAGGCTTCTAGAACTATCCATTCTTATTAACAGTCCTTGTTTTTTCATAGATTTCACAGACATTAGGGCTGGAAGGGACCTCGAAGATCATCAAGTCCAGCCCCCTGCCCTAGGGGCAAGAAGTCAGCTAGGGTCGAAGGATCCTAGAAAGATAAGCATCCAAATATTTCCTGAATGAGTTCAGAGTAGGTGCCTGCACCATTTCCGGATGGAGTCTATGACTGTTGGTCCTTGTTTTTCTTTGGGGCGCTCTGGCGAACAGACAGTCTCCCAGATGCTGGTGTACACCCTTTATGTACTTATAAGCAGCCACCAGGTCCCCCCTGAGCCTGAGATTTTCCAGGCTGAAGAGTCCCAAAGCTCTCAGCCTCTCTTCATAAGGCCTCTTCTCTTGCCTTCTGATCATGTACTTGGCTCTCCTCTGGATCCTCTCAAGCTTCTCGACATCCTTCTTGAATTGTAGAGCCCAGAACTGGATGCAGTACTCCAGCTGCAGCCTCACCAAGGCCAAGTACAGCAGGAAAATGACATCCTGAGATTTACTTAAGAAGGACTTTTGTCATATAGTAGTCCACTGCTTTCTTACCACTAAGCAGATTACCATTATCATCATCTCTGGAAGACCCATAAAATGCCTCCTGAACTTCAAAAATCTTCATTAGTTTCTTGGCCCATGCACACAAGGTTAGAAGTAACGAGTGGCTCATATGAAAACGCTGCAGTGTTTTGAATCACTTAAATATTTTTGGCACAGACACAATTAGAAAATTAACATGCTTAAATGCTTGGATAAAACTGTATTAAGGTAATTTAAACAAATGCTTACTGAGGAAGCATATCCTTAAGATCACCTCTGCTTGCTGTATATCAAAAGTTTGAGTCATACCGAAGGTATTATAAAAGACTTGCCTACAATGGTTAATAGTCCAGAATTCCTAGAGCATTTACCTCCAAAATAAATATGGCCACATAGAGGTAATACAGGGTTACTAGCAAACTTTAAACTCACATTTTTAGTAATATTTCAAAACAGTCAAGTGTAGTTATACTGTCAGTCTCACACTTATTTGTAATTAATGTTGTGCCGAAATGAAGCATTAGAAACTTGGTAGTCAGAAAGATGTGATTAAGGTCTGAAAGCAAGATAAGGGAAAAAAAATCCATGCAGGCACAACATGTATTTGCAGCTGTATTTTAGTTGGGTTGCAAGTGAGGGCTTTTAAGTATCAAGCAGCATAATACACTAAACAAAACAGCCAGCACTGCATCGGAATTTGTGAAAGAGAAGGAGCTGATCAGATAAGAAAGGAAATGGAAAGAGTATCTGGGTCTTTCTTCATCTTCATCTGTTACAAACACTGGTTTAAAAAGGAACTTAATGGAGAGTGGGAGAAGGCAGAAGGAGATGGTCCAGTTTTAGATATGCTAACTTTAATATTCCATCAGAACAAAAAAAACCCTCATACTTTAGGACTTCATATTAACTGTATCTATCATTTATATGGAGAATGAAAGGAAGGGAGATAGGGAAAGAAATTCCCATATTGAAAAAAAATACTCCTTTTGAGTTCTTCCTAGAAAAGTAAAAAATTCAACTGCATTTTCTAAAGCCATCTTTCAACTGGGTACACATTTCTTTTCAAGATTTTAAGGACACAGTCAGATCAATGAGGGGTTTCAATGGTCATCTCAAAGGGTAGAAATTAGTTCTGACTAGTATCAATTTAGTATAGGCATACAAATCTTTCCCTTTTCACTTGTTCCAAAAGCCACTTCCTCCCGCACCAACTCTTTCTCTGAATCCTTTGAAACATTTCTAAAACAAATACTGTAGTTCTGCAATACCCAATATTAAGTTTGAAGCAATGCTGCATCCTGTTGGTACTATCGTAACAACTAGCATGATATCACATTTTAAACCAAAAAGCACTGTTGTAGTGTTGAAGTGATGCAACCATAAGGTTATACATGCCTTTCAGGTCTGAGGAAGAGTGCCTTGGACTCAGAAGCTTGTCTAAATCTCTCTGAACCATGCAATTGGTCTAAAAAAATATCACCCACAAAAATCCTCTCTCCTAACAAGCATTGTGTAAGATTAACAACTGTAACTAACTTCACCATGTGAAATATCTTCTTTGCAAATGAAGACGGAACTTTGTTTTTGTTAATAGAGGAATTTTCCAAGACAGGAAAAGATGTGTATTCAGGTAGATGTATGTGGTTCCAGAATGAAATCTAGGCAATGCTTAACTAATTTTCCAACAGAGATTTTTTTTAAAACAATTTAAGGCAGGTGGTATAGTCTTAGAGTGTTAAGGCAAAGTATTTGCTAGTAGACATATAAGCCTTTTCTACGCATGTTGCGCCTTCACTTGATCTTTGATAGTGTCTGTCAATCATACAGTAGTCCGTAGTTTTTACAGGTCTTGCACTATTTGCCAATATAATAACAACTTTTCATGTTTCCTGTAAGAGGAAAAGCCCACAGTATTAACACAGTATTTCTTGAGCCTCTCTCATCTTGTACATTTATTTTTTAGCAAATACAGTGGACCCTACAAAAACCTATAGCATGTTTTTAAAGCAAGTTATTTTCTGATGATTTACTGTATATCAGAATCTGTATAAACAGTAGATGTTTCAATATGAATAAAGTTAAAGTTTACCCATTTTAAATGAAAGGATGGTTCTCTCATGAGGAAAAAAAACCACAAGGACAACGTGGTATGGATAATGCAACAGAAGTAAGATACAAAACACAGACTATAGTGCATTACCTGCAGCTTGAATTAGGAATGCAATGGTTGATTAAACGGGAAAGAAAAACTATTCAGCACAATTACTGAATAGTTATAAATATCTTACAACTTTACTGGTTAGATGTTCAGTATGTACATCTTCACCTACTAACCTGTATTTTCAGAAGAGGAGCATGTCATAAACATGCATTTGTAGCAGCTGTAGAAACAGCTAAACATGACGGGAAGTCTTTCTACAAGAAGGAAGGTTATCTCAGCGCTAGCATTTTGAAAGTGTGAGAGACAATGATGACAAACATTCATATGATACACTGGCAGAATGCTGGGCATGGTCTAATAGAGGTGCTATTTAACTAAATTACTCAAAATGCTAAGCCTCTTCCATTCTATGAACTGTCATTCTACACTGAAATGCTACCAGACCACACCCGTTTCTTCTCACAGTCCTAGTACCTATAAATCACAAGGTCAGGCCTCTTTACAACTCTAAATGGAACTTACTTCCCACTCCATTTAAAGTATGGTTGGCTCCTTGCTCAAACTCTTAATCCCAATACGGGTTGTCACTTCTGCTAGAGTCAGATTTCAGTATCACTTCCAACTGCAGTAACAAAAAACCCAAATTCCCGAACTGGATGCATTTGGGAGTGACCTTGTGAACATATCGGAAAGAAGGTTACACTATTAAAATTTTAGTCTAAAAAAAGAAAATGTAAAACCAGGACAATATTTAACTTTACTCACAATTTACATTCTGACATGTTATATGCAAAAGGGGACAAGGCTGGAGTTAAAGTATCATTTTATTTGTGCTGCACATTATTTGAGTTTTGCTTTTAAGTTTGGATCAGTTAATTGGTTTCTGTTTTCCTGTCTGGACTATTTGATAGAATTATATGATGTAGAGAATATAATACAATATGAGAACTTAACTTCAGACATGAGACTAAGAACCCATCTAAGTAATGAATTAACTGTGTCAGAGGCTGAAAAGGGTGGAGAGTTTAAGTGGAATCAGTCCCAAATTCTATGCCACCTGACAGCACTTCAAGTGCAACAAACAATTGGCAAAAGCATATAACCTAATTATCCCTCATTTTCCTTACCTGCATATAAGCATGCAGTTTACCAAATATCAGCATATTAGTGGGGGCTTAATATTCACCAGGCACTCTGAAATCCTGGACAGAAGTATAAATGCAATTCAGTTATCAAAAAACTATCAGCAATGGTGCAGTCTTTAAATCCCAGAAGGAACAGGACAGGTACAAAGACTGTACTAAACCTCCAAGTAAAAAATAAGGCTCTGCAGTAGAATTTTGCACTGCCTGGGCTTTACCTACTAAAGCCACCTGAGATCAGAATTGTCAATGTTTTGGCTTTTTGTTAAAACTCCTATTGTTCGAGCCATATGATTACATGGAGAACCTCAGCTGCCATTTTAAAACTAAAAAGTTTAGAACATTTCTAGCCTTCTTGTATTTACAGGCAAAAAAATGTCCCATTCCCCCCCACACACACCAAAAAAAAGGGTTAGAATAATAGGTATTTGTAAGCCTTTGCAACTAGTTTTTCATACATGCCATATGCTAATTTTAAATAAAACGATTCTTTAAATCAAACTATGAAGCTGTTTTTACATATAGATTAAAGTTCTACCTTTTCACAAGCGCAAGTTAGAAAGGGAGAAACATTTAGACACCCCTTCTCCTGATACGATTTGTTTACAGATGCTGCAATACTGGAATTAAATGCCAAGGTACACCAATTTAAATCAAAATGATTTAGGGAACTGATTTTAATAAT
Source organism: Crocodylus porosus (assembly GCF_001723895.1). Lineage (NCBI taxonomy): Eukaryota > Metazoa > Chordata > Crocodylia > Crocodylidae > Crocodylus > Crocodylus porosus. The sequence goes on along the minus strand of NW_017728920.1, from coordinate 9,732,988 downwards.
GAATTCAAATATGTAGGAAGTTCTGACTTGAATAACTGATTATAATCTTTTTGCATTTGTACTTTAGCTATTTTTCCAAAGAAAGTTCATGCTCAGTATGCTGATTAGAAACTAAATATAGACTTTACACTAATTTTGGTACTTATTTTAAGTAGGAGGGTACATTTTATTTAATCAATTCTACATTTCATACTTAGATTTTTAATCTAAAAACCAAGCGCTGTGCTTCTTGTTTACTAAGCATTGTTATAGACAACGTGGAAAAATTGCACTACAGTAAAAATTAGACTTAAAAGTACACACAACTATTTTAAATTTGGATAAATAAAGCCATTCTAAATGGCTGGACATCAAAGGGAATGCTTTGTTTCATAAATCACTGTTAAATGCAGAAGTGTTTACTGTAATTAGCAAACTGACAGATTGAAAAACTGGCCAGCAGTTACCAGAAATAAGAAGGCATCATGGGCGATTGGTGCCTCCCAAGTCGGGGGGGGGGGGGCACTTGCCCCCCTCCGGACAGTCAGCAATTTGTTAGGCTCCCCACGCGGCCAATCCCGCCAACCCACAAGTGACAGCAGCACACTGCTGGCACTTCCAGGCACACCACTGGCATTTCCAGATGAGTGTGATCAGCTGTAGGGGGACTGCTTCTCCTGGCACTCCCACTCCCCAGCCGGCACTCTCAGCGGAGGCACCAGCACTCTTACCTGCCTGGAAATGCTGGCTGTCAGGAAGTGCACCAACGCTCTCAGAGGGCGCACATGCACCCCTGTGCACCACCTACATGTCATCACTGGAAGGCATGAAGGTGCCCAAATAGCCACTTCTGAAAATATCAGGATGTACCCCCACTATGTTAAGTGCCTCACTTCCATTGAAATCAATTTGCAGTAAAATCAACAAGACTTAGATGTCTAACCAGGTTAAGTATTTCCAAAAGTCCAATTAAGAGCCTGCCTACATCTCCAGGTGCCACAATGCATTGAAAATATAGTCTTACGTCTTCCATTTTTAGTATTTGTAGAACTCATCTAATGCTTTTTTATTTTTATTTTATTTTTAACATTCCTTGATTATAGAAAGAAAACAAGCCTCCAAGACTGATTCCTGGTTGACTTCTCAACTTTGAATGACTTATACTGAAACCAAGAATAATTAAGGTAAAAGCTTTTTGTGTAACAACCTGAAGTCCTGACATTTAGAAAAAATGTAAATATCAGGGATTTACTCCATTATAAAGGACTAAAAATAGCAGATGCTTAATGCAGTACAAACCATTGTAACATTGATAAAGCCAAAGCTGACCTCAGAAGGCTTTATGGATATTGCCCTTTCCTTCGTATAATTTAAAAGGCAACACCCTTTATTTGAGAACCCAGAAATAAAGCCTATTTTTAGATAAATAACTACATAAATAATAATTCACTCAGAACTGCAGTGCCCATCTTATGGAAATTTTTCACATAGGTTTAAGGTACTACAAAAATTTAATATGCCTTCTGTTTTAAACACGAAGACTACAAAATTTGATTCAGGATATGGATATAGATAACAATTATATTGGTATTAAATTATATAATTTACATCTACATGCTCCAGGTGCATGATTGTCATGGGAGACTAACTACCCAGACATCTCATGGGAGAAGTGCTCAGCCAAATCCGAGTGGTCGCAAAACTCTCTCTCGTGCATGGATGACTGCTATCTGATGCAGGAAGCCTACGGGCTGATGAGAGGTAAGACACTGCTCAACCTGGTACTGGCAATCGGGAATGACCTAAATCAGCGACCTAACGATCGAAGGGACACTGGGTGACAGTGACCACGAGCTGATCACCTTCACCATCTGCCATAAAGCTGGCAAGTCAGTCAGTAATACAGAAGTCCTTGACTCAGGAAAGCTGACTTTGACAAACTAAGGAGGCTTGTCAGTGAGACCCTAAAGGGCCACAACCCAAAGGGGAGGGGAGTTCAGGATGAGTGGTTGTTTCTCGAGAAAGCAATCCTGGATGCACAAGCAGAGTCCATCCTGTCTCAGAGGAAAGGCAGCAAAAGGGCACAGCAGCCCCCCTGGCACTCCAGGGAACTGGCGGACCTCTTGCATCTTAAAAGGAAGTCCTACAAAGGATGGAGGACTGGAAGCACCACAAAGGAGGAATACTCTGCTCTGATCCGGACCTGCAGAGAGCAAACCAGGAAAGCCAAGGCTGCGATGGAACTCCAGCTAGCTATAAATATCAAGGACAATAAAAAGTCCTTTTTTAGATATGGGGGGAGCCGGAGAAAAAGCAAGGGCAACACTGGACCCCTGCTAAACCAGATGGGACAACTGAAAACCCATGCCCATGAAAAAGCCAACTTGCTTAATGGGTACTTTGTGTTAGTTTTTCACCAGTCCCATGGGTGGGCCACTGTGGGCCAGGGAGGCCCAGATGAGGGCGATTCCTTACCCTCCAAAGCTGACCTCGTGAAGGAACACCTCGACAGGCTGGATAACTTCAAGTCAGCTGGCCCTGACAGTTTACACCCCAGAGTACTCAAGAAGCTGGCAAGCATCATAGCTCAACTCCTGGTACGGATCTTTGAGAATTCCTGGTGCTCTGATGAAGTGCCCAAAGATTGGAAGAAGGCCAATGTCATGTCTATCTTCAAGAAAGGGAGGAAAGTAGATCTGACAAACTACAGGCCAATCAGCCTGACCTCTATCATGGGGAAGGTCTTGGAAAAGATTATCAAAGAGGCCATCCTTAACAGACTAGCTGACAGCAATATCCTGAGGGATAGACCAGCATGGGTTTGTTGCAGGTAGGCCTTGCCTGACCAATCTCATTTCCTTTTACGACCAAGTGACCTATCACCTGGACAAGGGGGAATAGATCGACGTTGTATACCTCGACTTCAAAAAAGGCTTCAATCCCATATCTCATGATCACCTCTTGGCAAAACTGGCTAACTGTGGCCTCGACCTCACCACAATCCGCTGGCTGGGGAATTGGCTCTGTGGTAGCACCCAGAGGGTAGTGGTTGATGGAAGCCAATTGTTTTGGTGCATGATCACCAGTGGGGTCCCTCAAGGCTCTGACCTACAGCCTATACTGTTTAAC
>NW_017728920.1:9672224-9729155 GCF_001723895.1 Crocodylus porosus | reverse complement strand
CCAAGGGTTGACAAGATTGAACGGTCACAAACACTACCGCAACCGATTCAGGCTGGACATAAGGAAGAACTTCTTTACTATCTTATCCCCCAAGGTTTGGAACAGACTTCTGCCAGAGGCAGTTCAAGCACCCATTTTGAATGCCTTCAAGACACATTTGGATGCTTATCTTGCTGAGATCCTATGACCCTGATGAATTCTTGCCCATGGGGCAGGGGCCCGAATGTCTATGAAATCTATAGCAGTACAATTGTAGCAAACCAGCTGCAGCTTAACCCTGTTTCAATCCTGGTTAAAGATCCATGGATTTACATCTCATTTATGCTGCTATAATAGAATGAAGATGGAATAGTTACAAGTTAATAACTGTGGTATGCCCTTGAAACTCCCTCCACCCCTTAAATCAGGGGCAGGCAGTTATTTCAGGCAGAGGGTCCTTTACTAAGTTTTGGCAAGCCATTGAGGGCCACATAAACAGGGGTAGATAAATATTAATTTTTAAAATTTTTTAAGGGCCTTGTGGGCCAGATAGAATGGCCTGGAGGGCTGCATCTGGCCCGCAGGCCACATTTTGCCCACGGTGGCAGGGCACTGTTGGTGCCTGCCACTTTAAGGGCTGAGCCAAACAGCCAGCAGGTGCTTGATTACGGCAGCCATTTTAGAAGTCTGGCTGCCTATATAAACAGAGCAGTTCGCTACTGGCAGGCCAGGCAAAAATACTGCCTGCCTGAAAGGCTGTATGAAACATCTTAGAGTAAGGGCAGGAGCTTAGGGGGTGGTTTGAAGGCTCCTGGTCCTGGGCATGAACTAAAACTGCAACCAGCCCAGGATGGGTGGCCTGGTGGGGCTCCTAGTGGTGCAGGGACCCCAGGAAATACCAGGCCAGTTACCACCCTGGGGAAAGTTGGGCCAGGGTGCCTTAACCCCTAGCCTGCACAACACTTTGGGTACAAGGGGGCCAGGTACAGCTACAGCCACCTGAGCCCCAGAGAGGGTACAAGACGCAGGGGGGCCAGGTACAGCTACAGCCACCTGAGCCCCCACTGGGGAGCGAACACCCGTGGCCCCAGTGAGAGGGGGCAAAGATGTGGAGCCCCAGTGAGAGGGAAACCAGAGGGCTGGGAGCCCAGCATATGTGCATATAGAGTTGTCCTGGGAGAGGCCAGAGAAAGCTTGGCTCTGGTCAGGTAACTGGCTGGCCACTACCCTGGTGAGGGTCGTAGGAGAGACCCAAAAGACAGTAAGTCTACCACCCAAGGTGTGCGCTAGATAAAGCCTGTGGCTGAAGGGGCCCGATCCAAGGGGGAGCAAGGCGGCATACGTTTTTGATGTGTGAAAGAGACCCTGTGAGGGGGGTGGAGTGCCAGAAGAGGGAGGTATGAATCGTGCGTGTCCAAGGCCCAACAATGAGGGCTAAGCTTGGTCCAGCTGTAGGCTGGGAGCATTATGTCACCTGAAAGGCTTGGGCTGTGGCATAGGGGAGGAACGGAGCCACAGATAGCACCCCCTGGCAGAGAGGCAAGAATGGGCAACCTCCTGCCTTATTAGAACCAATTAAGAAACAACAAGGTGCGGCAGGTGAAAAGACAGGTGGTTAGCCCAGAAACAGGTGGGCAGGCCAATGGCAGACAGGCCCCCTGTTGCCCCCACCCCTGCCTTAAATGCAATCACAAAGTATGCCTGACCACAGCAGCAGATTATTAAATTTCTCCAACGTTAGTAACAATCATTGGTAACCCAGAAACATCCAAGTCCTTCATAAAGTTCAGGTCCCTACTGCATTAGTTACTCAAAAAACAACATGGGAAGAGTCTGTTCAGAAGGAGTTAGAACAGAGACAGGCAATTATTTTGGCTGGAAGATTGCTTGCTAAGTTTTGGCAAGCTGTCGAGGGCTGCAAGTGTATCCCCACCCCCTGACTGGTGCCCTGGCCCCAGGTCACCATCTTGGGAATGGAAGTCCAGCCCCTTAACCCCTAACCTTTCCAACCAAAAGTCCCTCCCCTTGCCCCTGGAAGCACTCCTTTCAGCAAGGGGGGTTTGCCATCTCAGAACCAGAAAAATCCCAAATTATATTCTTAAAAAAAAAAATCAAACATCTACTACAAAATTCATTAATTTGATTTTAAAAAAAGTTTGCCCTGATTTATTTGTGTTTGCACAGCGTACATAAAAATGATTGTATAATAGCTTGAGTGGCAGCAAGCAGGTACGTAGGAACACAGAGGCAGATAAATATTAGTTTTCTAAATTTTTTTAGGGGACCTGCGGGTCAGACAGAATGGTTTGGTGGGCTGAATCCAGCCTGCAAGCTGTATTTTGCCCATCCCCAAGTTATAATTTACACAGATACAGCAGAGGGTAGAAGAAAAGAGGTACTGGGTAGGGAAGTGTTATAAATAAGTTATGGGATCAATCCAGGAAAATTGACAGCAGTGTCAAGAAATGTACCCAAATTCAAATCTTAATCAAGGGCCTTATGCAGAAAAATACCCTCATACCAATCCTAACTTACATTATAATGCCATCAAAATACGGCATTTACCCCTGCGATTTTAAACCTACTTTTGTGAGCATGAGATAACATGGCCAGCTGTACCATTCAAATAGTATTTGCATTACATTTCCTGCCCATTATTGTACATGCTCAGTAATTTCTGCATCCAGTGGCTTTTGGGATCCTCTAGTAGTATTGCTTTATACAGACCTATAAATAAGCAACAGGGAATCCCAGTAATGCTTAGGGTTGCATGATTTTCTCTCGCAAATAAGAAAGATTCAGAATGAGGTTTATATTCCAATCCAATGCCTACTCTATTCTGCTACAACCACACAACTAGAAAAACAGGAAGAATAGGTTTCAAGAGATTTTCCTTCCACACAGACCTCACTAGAAATCTTATTCTCAGGGCATGACTCATTGTTCAGATTTCATTCATAAGGCAGGCCTTTAACCAGGTCAGTTAAGTTACTATGTGCCAGTACATGTACACAATAGAGGCTTCCTTTGTCCCCTCCCTTTCAGAGTACCAACAAATGAGGCACTGAAAGTAGAAGGAACATTTATATGGCATGAAAAAAACGGAAGGTCATACTATCGTTATTAGAAAAGCCACCCTCAGAAGTACCTTCTCAAAAGCCCTGAAGAAAAAATTAAGCCAGGGTTAATGCATTATAATGCACCAAGAAGTGAAACAAAAGATGATTGTGTCTGCAGTACATGAAGCTCATATCCTATTTATTGGTCACTGTAGTCAGGACTGCTTTTCAGTTTGGTGCTGGGGGCAGGGGTGGAAATTAAATTGTTTGGAGAAAAGGAAATGTTCTGTTTTGATCTGGGACATTCTTGAAAAGGTGAAGGATATCTGGAAGTGATGGGCTAGTTTCACAATGGAATGTAGTAGAAGTGCAGTGATACATTTGTCCCATATTGGACTGGTACCAATATGAAGAAAATTAAGAATATTGGCAATCTGCTTTTTTTGATGGATGTAATGTGGCTGATAATACAAGCATACCTCGTTTTATTGCGCTTCGCTTTATTGCGCTTCGCAGATATTGCGGTTTTTTACCAATTGAAGGTTTGTGGCAACCCTGCCTCAAGCAAGTCTATCGGTGCCATTTTTCCAACAGCATTTGCTCACTTCGCATTTTTTAGCAATAAAGTATTTTTTAATTAAGGTATGTACATTGTTTTTTTAGACATAATGCTATCGCACACTTAATAAACTACAGTGTAGTGTAAACATAACTTTTATATGCACTGGGAAACCAAAAAATTCGTGTGACTCACTTTATTGCGATATTGGCTTTATTGCGGTGGTCTGGAACCGAACCTGCAATATCTCCGAGGTATGCCTGTACTGCATGTATGCACTCAGCCACAACACAGCATGCAGGTGGCCAGGAGCACAGCCCGGAGCGTGGAGAGCAGCCAGGTCTGGCTGGTAAGTCTATGGTGGGGGAAGGGATGAAGGGGGAAAGGAAGCAGAGCTGGTGGGGGGAGGGGAGGATGGAAGACAGACTGAGGCTCCCACAGTGGGAGTGGGGATGGAGCATGCACTGCCAGGGCAGGGCAGGACACGGGACAGAGCAGCAGCTCATCCGGGGGCTGCAAAGCAGGGCCGGCATTTTCACCACTGCACACACCCCAGGAGGGCACAGGGGGATACATTCTAGTCCCATGGAATACAAAGTTCCTCCCCTACAGCTTTTCTAGACAGTTTCTGATTTGTCCTCAAACCTCAAGGGGTTACAGGCCTTAATTCAAAAGGGACCACTTTCCAACCACTCAACACTGCAGAAAAACTGGGGTAAAAGAAAAAAGGGGAAAATGAAAGAAAAAGCAGAAAAAGATCATCTCCCTGACCCCTCACCTTCCTCTGTGCTCCCAAAATCTACCTGTTGAGCAAAAGACACGAGATGTTCCAATTCCACTGAAATGTAAAAGTTTTAAATGGCTTAGAATGGACAATGCCTGAATTATCTACATGCAAATCTTCAGTTAAAATAAATGAGACCTTATAGATATGGCTGAGATGAAACAACCATAAAATATAAAACATACCTGAAAGTGTTACAGCCCAATTGGAGCCAACCTAAATGCCTTAATTACTGTTGGTGAAATAGGGAAAGAGTATAGAAGAAAGTCACTATGGCCATAGCTGGGAAGGATGGGACTGGGTAAAGCCAAGTCATCAAGTATCCTGGGCACTTCCCATTCTGGAAATACTTTAGAATTTTCCTACATTTTCCTATCAGGTTCAACAAAATATGCTGGTACACTGCCAAGACTGCCAGCTACTATTTTATTCAATTCCCTTCTGGCCCTTTAAAAGCTTTTATTTTTCCTTCCTCTTTATCTTCATCTTGCTCTTGATTTAATGTTCAATTTCTCTTTTAAGCCCAGCCTTCTCCCTATACAGCAGCAATATTTTCAGAGGTACATTGTTGGAACCTTTACCACAATGGTGTCAGTAATACTTGGGTAACATGGCTGATACGAGTAACTCAAGAACATCATACATGCCATATTACAGAGAATTATACAACTGTGAGCCAATCTGAGCTACAGTATTGAATCCAGCTTTTAAAAGGAATCCTTTACAGTCTATACCTTAAATGAAGCACCAGGAATATCTACTCGGCTTAGAACTTTGTGTCTAAATTTTACATATCTAGGATGTCTCAAGAACTATGCAGTGCTCAAAATCTTCAGGTCAGAAAGAGCCAGAAAGCTATTATTATTATTATTATTATTCATTTTTATGCCATGTTTTTTTCCCCCTAAAAATAAAAAAAAACTGACCAACAACACTAAGAACAGAAGCTGCTTAACTGTTGCTACCCCAGGCTGGTGAATGAGACACCAGCCTACAAAAGTAAATGTGGTCCAGTTTCACTATAATGACCAGAAATGCAGCCAAGAAGAAATCCAAAGTATCAAACTTCATCTCTCTCTTTTGGCTACAGGGATGCCAGTTTTAATATCACAGTATGATGCTTCTTGTATCCATCCTTGAGTCTGTTGACTATATGCCAACACATTCTCCCAGACTGTACACACTATCTTACGCTTGCCTTAAAAAAATTCTTCACTGATATTTTGACTACCATGAATCTTCATAGAAGGAAGTGTCATTTGTACCTGTCAGTATAGGCTGACATAAAACTCTATTAGAGAGCAAATTAAAAACACTTATTTTCAAGTATCATTGCTAACAAAGTATATCCTAACAATAAGCTGAGCTTGATTTTTCACTTGCCCTTATGTCCTCAAAAGGTGGGGAGGGAGGGGGAGCAGGATTTTAAGGAAGAGCAGAGCAGTAGGTTTTAGCCTCACAAGGACTCTCTCAAAGCAATAAAAGTTTAGGGAACAGGCTTTCACATTACCCAGAATATAGAAGGGTTACTTTACTCATGCAGTACATTACAACTCATTATTTATTTTATTAATAATTCCTTTATTCCTTTTGAGTAGCCAAATGTCCCTGGAATCCAACCAACACTTTGAAAACAGAAAGAGAAGGAATGGATTTACCATAGTTGGCTAGTTTGGATGGGCTTATTTACATTGACAAAAAAAATCATTAGACTAAGGCCAAAGCCAACATCATGCTTTTTCTTCACTTCGCCCAAGTTTTGCTCTTAGGTGAATTGTGTCTTATGCATAGGAACGTTTACTAATATTCTGCAAACTTTCTCAAGTTCTACTGCTTTTGTTTTTCCACCCTCAGTTTCCTACAAATTGGAGTCTCACTAGTTAGCCTGAAACTGGAAAATTGACGGACTGAGCTCACTTCCCTCTTACAAATTACGAATTACAATTGGAGTTGACAAGAACATAAGTGTGCATTTTCTAAACTGGTTCCAATCCACAATGCACCAGTTGAAACCCATTTAGAAAATGTAGTTTCCCCACTGACTTTTCATCTTGTGCCATTTTAAGATACTTTAAACATTAGACATTTGGACTGGATTAATTATTGTGCCAGTTCAAGGCATCTGCAGCATTGACAGGTGGCGTCACCCTATTTAAGTTGTTACCTACAAGTGATCCTTGGATAGTACATCCTAGGTAGGGCTGTCTAACTGGTGACACCAAGGCCACATGTGGCCAAATGGGATTCAGACTTCTGGCCCCACGACTCTTGCCAGACCACCACTCCCCATGCTGCTCTGGCTGCAAGGGGTGGGGTGGGAATGTCCATATTGTATGCGACCCAGAAGGCCTGGGGCTCACATTGGTGTGGCTCATAGGTATGCAGCCCCTGCTGGTATGGCCCACAGGGTGTTTGGTCCCCAGTCACAGTCACTTAGAAGTCTGATGGCCCTGTTCTAGGGTATACTACTGCAGTATTTTTGTACTTGTTGCAAAGTTATTAGCTTTACATGTTCAATCAAATGCATTTTCCTATGCTTTAGGAAGGAGGTAAGAACAGGATTTGAATATGCCAAGTCTCCTTGTAGCTTGTGCATAATTTATCCAATTGCTTATGCCAGATAGAATTAGTTAGCAGTAGTTTGCTAATGTATCAGCTTCCAGCTACCCTGAAACAACTACAGAGGCACACAATTTAAGAAGTGTCCCGTATCTATTTATCTAGAGTCACATTAAGGGTGTACTCGACTTTAAAAGCTTTATTTTCATGAGCCACTAATGAATCAGCATTCTGCAGTGGGACAGGTAAAATGCCTACTCCTTGCTGATTATTTTAAATTGAGGGCTCACTGTCACCTACTGAACACAAGTGCAAGAATATTCCAGAAAAAGGAAGTTGCTTATGGTATTAGGGAAGCTGTAAGTCCACCCACAGAATGAGTAGAGTCATTCTGCACATTTGCTTTCAACACTACAATAAATCAACCCAGGTCTATTAAATTATTTAATGTTATGTTTGATGTTGCTGGCTTTAAGCTTTTTGCTGAACACTGGTTTTACTATGCTGCAGCATATATACAGCTTTAACAACATGCATATTCCGACTCCCTCCCCACAGAGCATGAAGGCAAGGAGGACAAGCTTAAGTTTTAGACCCATCACTGGCCTTCTCATCTTGCTGTCATAAGACATTTGCACACTATCCTAAATGCCTTTGTGTTCTATAACTTCACCAAGCAAAACAAAATGCTGTTAAAGAGAGCATCTTAGCAGAACAGAATTGCCATAAAATACACCTTTAAGACTTTCATCTCTGGAAACCTTTTGTGAAAGCTACACTTTTGGAGAAAAGGATTAGGATAGCTGATGACTAACTTCTTGCTAACCACAGCACAGTTACCATTAAACTCTAATTCCACAAACTTTGATAAATAAGAAGAAAGTAACTTTTTTTTTCAGCCCATATGCTTTGGTGGAACCTTGATCTGAAAAGCTTTTGACAATCCCTTAACCATAGTATTTTCAACCTAATTTGGCGGGCAGAGTAGTTTGGCTCTTGGCCAATCATCCCAAAGTGTGGGCCTTTCTTCAGAGGTCATGATCTGTTCCTGCTGACAAATGCACTCAAAATCTGAGGGCAGTAGGAAGTTGTGACCTATTTCCATTCCAAACAAGGAGATGAAGTTTGAAGGTGCTAAGAGATAGGCTTTTAAACTTTTTTATGCAATCATTACTTTAAAAAAGGCCCTACTGAAGAGAACTACATTTCATACTGTTTGTGCAAGGAGCACATCTGATGGATTCAAAGGCCCTTCTATAAATTAGATAAGGAAAACAGAAAGAATATTTTTTTCTTCTCTGACTGAATAGCTAGCAACCCTGGGATTCAGAGAAAGTAATACTAGCATATGTGGTTTCAATATTTAAGTGGAAAGAAAGTGGTCCCATGACTAAGGCATTTATCTGCATTGACTATTTTGAGCCCATCAAGTACAATTCTACCCTCAAATGGAATGAAAACAATATCACAGCATTTCCTGTTAGTTTTTCCACCGGCTCTGTCTGTAAGTAAGACATTTTAGCTGAAATGCCATAAACTCAGAGGCCATGCTTGGTGCTGGATTTGAGGTGTTGTTGTTGTGGTGGTGGTTTTAATGTTTATGGATCACTAGTATTGATGCACTTATGTAGAAAATCAACAACGGTATTATCTGACACAAACTCAATTTTGTTCAAGACACCTAATTTGGCCAACAAAACATCTGCCATGAGGTAAAGAAACCAACTTGGCTGAAAGGCCACGTAGACATTAAAAAACTAGCACCTAGAAAGTTTGATTTTTTTAACTTGAGCATATTTTATATGGAAAACAAACACCAACAGTGCCTTTTACAAATACACTTTTCAGTGTAGAGCTAAGATTGCCTGCCCCAGTCCGCAGACTCGCCTCAAGTCCCACTGTCACACTCTGATTTATTGACATTTTTAGTCAGCCTAAAGTTCAAACAGTCCTGAAATGCTTTTAGACTATCAAAATAATTCTGTGGAACAAAGGACTGCACAGCTAGGAAATGATGCCTTCAACATCTCTGAAAGTTACAGGGCAGTAGTTTAGTAGCTATGTTGGCAGGTGAATGGACGGTGATGAACATAAAGGGGTCTTTCCCTTCCTCCTGCACTCCCACCCCGGTCTTACACAGAAAATGTCTGATGACTTGACTCATGCTACCCCAGTTAGTACCATTAACTAAGGATGCAAACCAACTATTTTCAACTAACACTAGCATTCACTTTTTAGACAGAAAAAGAAAAGTCTTCTTTGACTTTTTGAGATGCGAGCAAAACTATCTGCAAATTAGTTACATGGAATGAAAAAAATTATACATACACACACACAATGCATATGTGTATATACAATTCTACATGTATATATTAAACATACACATGTATATGAAGTTACATGTGTATATGTGTATGAAATATAGAAAAAAGTTACACTTGCAGTGTTAGACAAAAATAGCTGATGCAAACAATCCTTCTTGTGTACTTCAACTTATTTAAACTTGGTTTTAAAAAAATAAAGCGCATTTAGATTGCTCACTGAGCACGAACAGAGGGTTTTCAATTTAAAAAGTGAGCTTCAATGCAGTATGCATGTGCACAGCATGGAAAGTGAACAACTTCCAAAGCTGTTTAAATGACTCTCCTCTGCTTCCCCAAAAAACAATAATTAATATTCTGGGAATTAAGTGTTAACACTTCATTGTTTCTATAATTTGTTGACTGAACTGAGTGAACTCTGAGCCATTTGTTTCTGCTTCTTTCTAGGTCTATTTTTACTTTTTAAAGCAGTGCGTCAGCAGCAGACTTTCCAGTTCAGGCTTTGCTATCAAAGTACAAAAAAGGAGAAAGCAAACAAACCAGCTCCCTCTGTTCAATCCAAAGGCAAGTTATAAAGATTTTTTTTTGCTTTAATGAAAACAAAAAACATCTCAGGAGACGATCTGATGCAGGAAATAGAGTTGCAGCTTCAGTCAATACAGGCAATAACCTTGCAGCAGCAGCATCAAGGTTATTAGTGGAGTGCGAGCACTTGTACCACCAGGGTTGTCCACGTCTGCTGCAGCTTGCTTTGCTGAGTGCGTGATGTACGTGGGAGACACTCTTACTGGATCCTGAAACCCCTTCTGCATACTAAACAGGGAAGGCGGGGAGGAAAAATGCTATCTATGCAGCTCGGAATCCCAGCTCCCCTGACGACAGCAAGATTCTGCTTCTATGCAGATTTCAGGTCAGGTTTATTAAAGATTAGCTTTGAAATAGTTAAATATTCTCCTCCTTTCTTCCTGCCTGCCTTTTTTTCCCCTTTACCTAAAAGTGACAGGCATCTATCAGTTTTAGGAATTGCCTTTGGTGCAGGGGACTCCCATACAAGGCAATTCCGCAGTCTCATTTTTTAAACCTGCAGTCACGCGTCAGCTTTCCCAAACACTTTGAAATTAGAGGCTTTTCTTCGGTCTGCATGCTTGCCAGTCACCATTAACATTCACAGCAGTACACTTGTGCAGCAAGGGGTTTTCCCTGATACACAAGAATATTAAAAAAAATCTGGGTTTTGCATACAAACACCTTCCGTGGATTTTCTCTGAGCTTGCTTTTTATAACCTCCAGCTTTTAGATTTTTCCACTGAAGAGAAAATAGGGGCTCTTTTCCTTCAGAAAGTAATTATACTGCTCAGGACAACAAAATAAAGTATGGAAGTGATAAAATGTAGCATAGGAACAGGTCTGCAAAAATAGCTAGGTGATTTAAGACAGACTGCAAGCTGCTTGCTCAGAATTTCTAGACTACCAAAATATGCAACAACTAAAACAGCTATTTTTAAAAGACATTCTTATATAATAAAGGGCTTAGTCCATCTGTCCATAACGCTCTTGGAGCACTCTGATTGGTTAGTGAAACAGCCAGAGTGCAGAGCGCCCCCTCTGAGGAGCAGGGCTGGGGGAAGAGGGGAGGCCAGCAGGGCTGGAAGCAGTGGCAGCAGTGTAGGGTGCTGGTGTGGTAAGCTTCCCCCCCGCCGCTCCTGGAAGCTGGTGGGTGGCGATGCTCCATCCCCCCAACCTCCGTCATTCTTGACAGGCAATTGATTAGTTCCTATACAGTTTCCTCACAAACAAAATAGAATTAGCCTGTATTTTGATATTATAACTGGATTGTGTAAAATTAGTTGAGACATGTTTAATATATCTTCTGAACCCCCTTTACATCAAGCAGACAGTAATACTTCATCAGGGAACACACTTTATTTAGAAGCAAATGTATTCAAGATTACAAGATTAATATTACAAATTACTCCATAAGGAGGAGGAAGGATTTTCTTCCCTAGGTCAAAAGATTAAAAACTACTCCTTTAAAACCAAATGGTAATATACTAAGCAGCAAGGTACAAAAGACTAAGAATTATTCAGCAGTACAGATAAGTGCACCTACATACCATACTCTCTCCACATGTGACATTAAGCAGTCGAGCTATGATAATTAACAGCAGCAAAAAAGAGGTACATTTTGATACAGACTTTCTAAGCCTGTAAGTGAGCTTGGTTTAAAATAAATAAATAAATAAAATTACAAAACCCCCAAACAAACAAACAAACAAAGCCCACATACACACAAGCTTCAAGAACTAGGTTACTTAAATCAGGTTAAAAACAAGTAGGCAAAAAAGTTTTAAGTGGCCAATAATTACTTTTTTGGTAACAGTATACTGTACACTACAAAACCTTCTATATAGGAAGTAACAAGCCTAGATAGCTGAATACTGTACAGCATTCCCTAGATATGTTTATCACCTTTCACTGACATCTGCATTCAGCGTCCCCCTGCACCCTCTCTCCAATATAACTAAGAAGGAAAATTGCCCTTTATGACCTTATATAATGAGCTTTCAAGAAAGGAATACAAAAATCTTTCCGATGGTGCTTGAAACTGAAGGAATCATACCCTACAACAGGGGTGGGCAAATGCGGACTGAGGACCAGATGCAGTCTGCCAGGCCATTCTATCCGGCCCATGGGGCCCCTAAAAAAATTTAGAAAATTAATATTAATCTGCCCTGGGCTGCCTGTCATGTGGCCCCCAATGTCTTGCTAAAACTCAGTAAGCAGCCCTCTGCCCAAAATAATTGCCCACCCCTGCTCTACAACATGCTCAAGTTCAGGTGGGGTATGGAAAACAGGAGACCTCAAAACTGCTTTATTAGTTTCATGAATGTAGCACACAGCGCTATCGTGGCCGTGGATATAGAATTTGCACCAGGAGTTCTCAATATTCTTAGACTCAAGGCTCCCCTCTCTCACTTCTCTGAGCTTAGCAGCATCCTCTGCAGATGCAGGCAGAGGGAGCTCCTCCTTTTCCCCCACACAAAAGAGGCAAGCCCCTCTGTCTTTGCCTTGCTGCATGAAGTCCAGGAGATGCCCCTCACTGCTGGGAAGTGCAGGGGGGAGGGGAATGGAACTTCCTGAATCCTATCTCCATTACCAGCCAGGGCTTTTATGGTAGCCCCTCCCATCAGACTGGGCTGAAGTAGGGCACCCTCTTCTGCCACTTTCCACACAGCATCTCTCAGAAACAGAGATGAGATGGGACAGTTCCACTAGGCAGCAGGCGACACCTTTAAAAAGGATCTCATGGCAGTCAGTTTGAGAGACACCAATCTACACTGTACAATGCTAGTTCTAAAACAAGCTAGCTTAGTTACTGGAAACAGCATAGTCATGTTAGTGTGGCACTCTGCCAGGGCTACTTTACTCTGCTCAGAAGGTGCTTTGGATGTTCCTAAAGCAGGACACATTAAGAGAACCTTAAATTTAAGAATGGAAGCACAGATCTCAGTGCTCTGATGCACAGTTTACTGAATGAGAGCCCCAGGTTACATACAAACCTGTCTCTTGCACAGTTGTATGACAGACTGAGTAAGCCTGTCCAGACAACCATTTTTGTACACAGACTGCTCTTGGCTGAACACTTAATTCTCTCCAGAAGTTGAATATGAATAGCTAAAAAGAGGGGAGAAAATACAAGAATAAGATGTACTATACATTACAGATGGGTTTTTTAAGAAGCTCACAATGCCCTAGAAAGTCTTCCCTTCTTTCTCCAAGTGGAAGTAATGCCCGAATGTTAAGACTGGCTTGCAGCTTACCCATCACAAGAAAGGTCTAAAGTTATCAAATTAAAAGCCACAATTGTCAACTTACCCAGGAAGGGGCTCAAGACATGATGCTCAGGGAAGTCCCTCATCTCTTACTCACACTTTCTCCATGATTCATTAGCATAACCTTCAGAGCACAACAAAGCACATCACCTTTCCTAGACTTCTGCCTGAGGACATGATCAAAAAAGGACAATTCACAATAAAGTGTGTTTGGGGACATTGGTTAACAAGCCAAAAACACAAATGATGATACCCTTTGGTGCCAAGAAATGTACAGGCATTTTTTTAAGTTAATAAAACGTCATCTGTACCATGGTACAGGGCCCTGAAATTTATCATACATCCCTACTATGCCTACTCAAAACAGAGAACGCAGTATGTGTAACTTCATGTACACACAAGCTAGATTTAGGAACTTGTCAGCTTCCCTTTAAGTTTGCGTCTCACCCACACAGTGCAAAATTTATAAACATGACAAAATGGTTCTGAACAAAGCCCAGTAGTAAAAAGGCTTGAAGGATTTTTACAACCATTAACATTTCTCACTATGCAAACTATAAATGATAATATGAGCAATAAAATATGGTGCTGCTTCAGAACGCAAAATTGATTATCTGCTGGGTTCTGGGAAAAGTCCCCTCTTTTTGTTCATTTGTGGAAATACATGGATGACTAGACACAGTATTGGTTTCTTGTCTCTCAAATAGAAAGCCGAGCTGCTAGAAAACAGACCATGGTTCTCAACCTCATTAGACTCAAAGCACCCTTCACAAAATGTCAGCCCTTAGCTTTCACTCTTTTTTTTTTTTTTTTTTTAACTACAGAAAAATAAGAGAACAATTCTTCTGTTGCAAAGAACTCAGAAAGACCATAGCAGATCAAAATGGTTTGACACTATGAATTCCTATTTCAAACCTCTGGGTCTACCTTGTGAGTTACGTATAGGCATCTGAAAACCAAATGGTGCTAAAAAAATACTGTGTGGCACTCTTGAAAGGATTTTGCAGCACTCCATTGTGCCACAGCATCCTGGCAGAGAATGAATGAGCTAGACCAAAGGTCTGATCTGGATGATGATGCCATGCTTATGATTGAGGTCAATAATTTCACACTTTTACTTTTTGTAAAAGTTGAGAGAGAACCTAAACTAGATGCCTCAAAACTAGAGGAGCAAAGTAACTGACATTGTTTTCTGTAGTCATTTGAAAGTAAACCCTTGCTATCAAACATTTAGTCTCTTCCATATCCGTACTACCCTAGTACCATCAAGTAAACAAATTCTAGGTAAAATTCAAGGAATGAACTAGAAAAGGATATTTTGAATTTTAAAGGAGAATTTGCAAGACATAAAGAATTAACAGCATAGGTACTTAAGAACCCCATTAAGTTCTAAGATGAGTATAGGAGGTTAAAAATAGTTCAGTGTTAAAAAATGTAAGGGATGTTATAAATTAGGATACATTGAAAGTTTAACGTAGTTAAGTTTGAATAGGTTTATTGTTGAGATGTCAGCTTAAAGATCCAAGTATCTCATACAATGATTCTTTCATCCAACCAGACACACTGACATTGCAGAAGGTCTAGCAAGTAAAATTATACTTATCTTCATATCAATATGTGTGTTGTGTCCTATAAGAGGTGAGGTTGGATGATGCTGGCCAACATTTTAAAATCACAATACACCTTCTATGGCATGTACAGACATTTGCTCTTCCAAGAGAAATTTTTCTAGGAGTAAATTAACCCTGATTGTTCTCAGGTTATTTTTCTCCTGGAGCATCCATTTTCACTCTAGGAAAAAGTCTGAAGCATGTGGTTTTATCCTAGACAGCAACAACTCCCCCAGAAGAAATTAAACATCTCTCTAAGCCAATAGGTTTTGCAAAGATTAATCATCTAAAAACTAGAGGTGACATCAGTCCATATCAGATCGGCACTGTCTAAGCAGGGTATGTCCCTTCCCAACACAGCATTCATGCAGCTCCAGACAAAATAAAGATGGAGGAAATTTAGCTTCTGTTTTCTTACTAGTAAATTTGTAGCTGCTATAATTTCTCTTACAACATTTAATCAGTCTCTTGCAAATGGAAAAAAAAAAATCTTTGTAGTTGGGGTGGTGAAGAGGTGGAAGGTTTTTCCTCTCAGACGCTAGCATTCATTTTCCCCCAAGGACAGCAGCTTTCAGGTTAGTCTATCTGAAGAAGTGTTGTTATGCTCCTGGTACTGTTTCCAACAGAGGTGACAGATTAATAGCATGCAGCCACAAGGGAACCCAGAACATTTGAAACAGAATTCTAATAAGTTTCTATGACACATCCCTCTTAATTTTGGGATCATGGTTCCAAACTCTTGAACATTAATATGTAATATGAATATGAACATGAACAACTGTATAGCAGTACCTTTAAAGGTCAAAAAGCTTTGACTAAGTATCCACCACCTCTAGACCTCAATGTCAGCAGAAAATATGTTCACAATTTTGGCTTTAAGCAAGCACAGCTTTGAAGGCCTAATTCAAAACTCTGCCTAACCATAATCACTTCCATGCTTTCACAAGCAAGCAGTACCTAACACAATGATTTTCCATAAGAAAAAAAACAAAACTAAATATATTTGAACACTGTAGGACCACAAAACATCTACTATGCTCATTTCTGGAACTTTTTATTCAAGACGATTGTCTAAATTTCTGAAAATCTACCTGAAGTTAAGCGCGTATGATGTATGTTGAAGTGGTCAAAAGGAGGGATTAAGTGATCATTTGGAGCATGGATGATAATTAGTTAGGCTTTCAGTGCCTGCTAAAATGCATTTAAGTCTGGCTGTGGGAAAGGACAGGCAGTATCAGGATGATAAATTAAAGTTGACTACCACTATTAGAAAGGAAGTAGCACTCTTCCCTTTGAATCGGGGCTCAAGTAAAGTTTCCTGTTAGTGGAGATATAATGAAGGTATGGGTCTCTAAAATCATCTCTTTGAAAATCAGAAGTCACAGATCTTTTCAAAAGCATGTAGAAGTTTCTTGATCAAACTCCAACATCAATAGTTGTTTGCCTAACATTTTTTCCCCATCCCATTTCATACAGCCATTGTCCCTACCATAGGCACAGACTTATTTGTGACCAGAGGGCGAGGCCTAAGATGTACTCTCCACCTCCCCTTCCCCAACTCTTCTTGACCAGAGTGTTATTAATCGAGTCTGCTCCGACATGCTGGAATTCCAGCATGTTGGAGTAGTCTCTATGCTCATGTATAGGCACCCATAGTGCCCATCTTTAAGAAAAGGAAAGAAGGAGGATCCAGGGAACTACAGATGAGATAGCCTCACCTTAAACCCTGGAAAAAATCATGGAGCAGGCCCTCAAGGAATCCATTTCTAAGCACTCCAAGAAGGTAATCAGGAACAGTCAACACGGATTCACCAAGGGCAAGTCATGCCTGATTAACCTGATTGCTTTCTAAAATGAGATGACTGGCTCTGTGGATATGGGGAGAGCAGTGGACATGACATACAATTCTTTTTGATAAGGTCTCCCACAATGTTGTCACAAGCAAGCTAAGGAAATACGGTTGGATAAATGGACTGTAAGGTGGACAGAAAACTGTCTGGAGCATTGGGCTCCAAGGGTAGTAGTCAATGGCTCGATGTCTAGTTCAACAGGTATTATGTGCAGTGCCCCAGGGGCCGGTTTTATTCAGTACCTTCATCAACAACCTGGAAGATGGGATGGAGTGCACCCTCAGCAAGTTTCCGGATAACACCAAGCTCAGAATGGGGAGGGTGAAGGGGAGTAGTGGATACGCTGAAAGGTAGGGCTAGGATTCAGAGAGACCTCAACAAATTGGAGGACTGGTCCAAAACAAATATCATAAGGTTCAATAAAGAGAAGGGTAAAGTCCTGCACTTAAAACAATCCCATGCACTGGTACAGGCTAGGGACCAGTTAGTTAAGCAGCTAGCTCTGCAGAAAAGGACCTGGGGGTTACAGTGGACAATAAGCTGAATATGAGCCAACAGTGTGTCCTTGTTACAAAGAAGGCTAACGGCATACTGGGCTGCATTAGTACAAGATTGCCAGCAGATCAAGGGAAGTTATTATTCCCCTCTATTCTGCATTGGTGAGGTCACATCTGGAGTACTGTGTCCACTTTTGGGCCCCCACTACAGATGGATGCAGACAAATTAGAGAGGGTCCAGTGGAGGGCAACAGAAATGGTTAGGGGGCTAGGAGACATAACTTATGAGGAGAGGCTGAGGGAACCAGGCTTATTTAGTCTGAAGAAGAGAATAGTGGGGTAGGGGGATTTAACAGCAGCCTTCAACTACCTGCAGGGGGGAGGGGGGGAGGTTCCAAAGAAGATGGAGCTAGACTGTTCTCAGGGGTGGCAAATGACTAGACCATTGCTCCTTGTTCTAAGTTGCAGCAAGGGAAGTTCAGGTTAGATATGAAAAAGAACTTCCACGAGAAGGATAAGAGAGCACTGGAACAGGTTATCCAGAAAAGTTGTGAAATCCCCATCCTTGGAGGTTTTTAAGACCAGGCTAGACAAAGCCTTGGCTAGGATGATCTATCTGGAGACAACCCTGCTTTGAGCAGGGGGTTGGGACTAGATAACCTCCTGATGTCCCTTCCAAACATAATCTTCTATAATTCTATGATTCAGACCAATGGAATAAGGAAGTAAACATACTGTTTTTATTAATGCAGTATTTTACATAAGTAGAGATGAAGTTTCATTTATAAATGCATCCTAAGTGTTCTTCATTTCTGAAAACTAAGAACATTTCTATTCCTGCAATGAATACTATAGATGTATGTTCAAACCTTGTTCATAGCAAGACATTTTTACAAAGCTTAAGACCCCAGACAAGTTAACTACACTATACAGTAGTATAAAGTACAGCAAGTGGTAACATTAAGACACCCATATGGGAATACAGAAAGCTTCTGCCATATATACATAAAAGCTGTTCCTAAGAGACTGAATTTTCAAAATATCTGCGGATGAATTAGAAGCAAGTCTTTCATTTCTAAAAACTGCTTCAGTGACCCTGTGAGTGACACTGAGAATGGGAATTCATCCCTCTTGCATGCAGGGAAGTGAGAAGAGGCTTGGCAGCAGTCCTAATGCCTCCACTCCAGCATGGAAATCAGCTTCCTTGCTAAAATCATATACCTCAATTTTGAAGGACAATTTTGGCAGAGTGAGGGGGGCAAGCCAAGGCAAGGGGAAGGGAAAGAGGTGCATAAGATATGCAAATAAATACAGTAAGCCTTCTGGGAAAAACGTGACTTTAAAGAGCAAAACCTGAATTAAAGAGTTGACAGGGACCAGACAGGTCTCAAGGAAGGTGCTGATCCTACTATGTATGCTACCACTATATAATTTTCCCTATAAGTAAGAGCACAGCCAGAAAATTAGAACGCTTTAGAATATGAACAAGCTCGTCCCAAATCAATTCTGAAGTGCCTTTTTCCTTTTAAGAAGAGCTGTCCCTGCCTTATCTGTTCTTCTTCACATATCTTCATTTGAGCGTGAGTTTTGAGACCATTTTTCAAAGCATAAATATAAATTTTTAGTGGTGTATGAGTTCTAGGCTTTAAATGCTCTATATTCAAATGACATACCACTTCCTATCTGTAAATATTGCCATGATGAGATTAGGATATTAAAAGTTGGATATCAGTCTCAAAGGAAAGCCACCTGTAATTTTGTTTGCAAACATTTGTGTATATTCATAAAAATAGATATATCATTAATAGTCTATAGTTTCCAAATTCTTGCCTGCTTCCCTGCAGGAGCCCAGATGTTATCAGGAAGTGCAATCCTTTCTAACAGAAACAGTAAAATCAGACTGCAGTTTAGATAATGAACCAACTCATGCATTGATAAGGATACAAGAGCCTCAAAATCCTTATTTTGGATCAGCACCTAGAACCTCAGCTGAGTACTATACCAGTTCTTCCACTGGAGGAAGTGTGCCTGGAAAACATAAGATTTAACTCTTTTTCCTTTACTTTTCTACTACATGCCCTGTCCCAATTTGGAACTGAAGGAGCTCAGAAAGGAAACTTTGGTAAAAGGTTAAGACACTTGTGAAGTCTAACACAATGCAGCTCAACTTGAACTGGTTATCTCAGGATGTCTGTTATACCACTTGACCAGTTCCTCATTTATCATCTTTGCACAGTTCCTGTATTCTGTAGCTGAAGTGGGGTGGTTTGTTTTTGTTTTGTGGGTTTTTCTGTTGGGCTTTTTTTTTTTGGGCGGGGGGAGGGTTAAGTTACTGCTGTTATGGAACTGACAGTGGCAAGACAAAGAGGAAGTGTTCCCTACCTTCTTATCTCTTCTGCAGAAACCAAGTTTGCCTCCTACAAAAGCCTCAGTCTGATCCTGAAATGTGCTGACTGCATTCAACCTTCCCTTGAAATCAATGGGAATTAAACAGCACTCCATTCTTTGTGGATTACAGTTTAAGGTAAGAAGTTGTAAATCATTCACCTCACTTAATTTTTGTTGATACAGCATTGGCCTGTGAAAATGAGAATACTCAGCAGAATTTTAATAATTGGTTTTCAATTCTCATTTCCATACAGTTGCTTGACGCTTTTGACTGAACTGATATGATACAAAGAGATAAATCATAATAAAACCATAGTACCTAAAAGACCAGGACCCCATTTTGGTAGGCAGTATACCAAGGGTGCTCAACCCCCAGCCCTTGGCCCCAATGCAGCCCACAGAGCTATAACATGTCACCCACAGGGTTCCCCACAGATGAAGGAATTTGGTGACAGGGAAGTAGTGGCAATTAATGTGACCACCCTCTCCCCTGCCTAATTCCCAAACCCCAAGCCCCATGCAGCTGGTCAGAGCTAGGCTGTGCCTCTGGGGCTGGGCCATGCCCCTTCCCCCTGCCACATCTGGATCAGAGCTGGGCCGTGTCTTTATTCTGCTGGTGAGAACGGGTTTGAGCTGGGCCATGCCCACTTCCCCCCTTCAGGGTTGGGCCGCCCATCCCTTTCCTTGTAGAGACAGGCCATATCCTGTTCCCCTGCATGGCCTGGTTTGGACCTGGCTGCCCCTACCTGCCTTTGTGCAGCCAGATGGTGCACCCTGCACCTGCCCTGGGTGCTGGATTTGAAGCACTGGCAGGATCCAGCCTGCAGATGGACTGGGAGCTGCCCATTTGGCCTGCCTGGGAAAAAGTTTGAGCACCACTGCAGTATACAAAACAAAGATAAAAGACAGCCCTTTCCCTGAAGATTTTACTTTGTTTGCATGATTTACCCAGGCCAATGAGGCTGGCTTTCAGAAACCGAAGGCTTTTTTGATTTTATGAAAAGAAACAATAAAAGATAAACCTAAGAGACACTTACGAGCTGGTGAAATCCACTGGGTTGCATTTCATTCCTAATCATGCTAAGAACAGATTTCTTAGTCTTTAATATAAAGCTGTAAAAACAAAACGGGATGGCGTCTAAGATGTTAGACTCCATGCTCTCCAATACCTAGGGCTAGCCAGTACTGGCAATATATGGTAAACAAGAAAATGCAGTTTAAAAAAGAAAAAAAATCTGATCAGGGAACACTAGCACACAGAGGCATTTATATCCAGAGAGACTCTCCCTAATCTAGACAGCTTTTAAATAAACTGCAGCAAGGGAGAGCCAGAGACTGAATCTAGCAAAACAGCAGTACCTGTCTGAGTGGCTAAGTCAGGAGGGACGAGAGGATATAGATGCAAAACTAGAACCATCCCTCTTCTCTTAGCAGTTTCCAAGCCACAGATACTTGTGTTCTGGTAGCATCCCTGGCCTCAGGGGTGGCCATGATATCAGTCCAGTAAGTGTCTTTCCCCATGGAGCATCCCAGCACCCTGGATCCCTGTGTCACATCTGTTAAATCTGTCACTTCAGACAACCTGTGTCTAAGGCCTCTGTCTCTTTCAGTGTCCTTTGCTCCTTACCCATACAGGTCTCCCCTGGGCATCCCAGTGCCTCAGGCTCTCTGGTCCTGCTCCTCAGCTTTTTGGGTCCCAAACCCTAGGACCCCAGCCTCTAGCCTTCCTCCCAGGCCTCTGGCCTGCTCCCGGGCCTTCAATCCCTAAACTACTCAGCTCTAAGCCTGAGAATAGAGTCTCCCACTGCCTGCTGCTTGCCCAGGAGCTCCTAGCTCAGCAGCAAGGGGAGACTGCCTGGTCCAGCTCTGGCCTTGGGCTTATCTCCCAGTTAAGCCCTATCCCTTTCTGGTGAGGTGCTCCCCTCCCTGCTAACTCCCCTTCCCCAGAGCCTTCTCCCTTCTTAAAGAAAGAAACAGGTGCACAACTCTGATGATAAATTATAGTGATATCATAAGCTACAGACCACACTTTACTAATGTCAACACAAAGTCACTTGAGACGGGGTGGGGGGGGGGTGTCCCATTTCCCTTAGTATTAGAACAGAAGAGAAAGAATACAGAGGACACACAAGTGTTAGGAACAGTAAGCAGATAGAAATATACATATACCTATATATTATAGAAAGCACATCATAAAGTAATATTATTAACCCTAAACTTACTATCACTT
The DNA here is from genome assembly GCF_001723895.1 of Crocodylus porosus. NCBI lineage: Eukaryota > Metazoa > Chordata > Crocodylia > Crocodylidae > Crocodylus > Crocodylus porosus. Next base: position 9,707,486 of record NW_017728920.1, on the reverse strand, counting down.
TATGCTAACTTTACTCTAGCATTAGCACAAGGTATCTCAAGGAGGTCTCCTCAGCACTCCTAGCACAGGCCAGACTGCTTTGTTAAGGGAAGCCAGTGACAGTTGTTGTGAAATGGCATACTGAGCACACCAAGGGAACTGGAACATTCAGCTTCAAGACAAACACTCCTCAAGCTCTCTTATAACAATAATTAACAGATTCCAATTACTGACAATGCATTTCATTTGAACTTCCCAGAAATTCACAGGTAAAATTTTCACTTAGAAGCTCTTGCTATGTAAAGCAGCAATGCCTTAAAAAAAAAAAAAATCACCTCTCAGAGGGGAGAAAATACAATCTTTGCTCAGAAGTTAGTGTTTCAGTAGTCCAGCAGAAGGTAACTGAACTTACGAAATTGAAGAACTAGGGAAAATAAACTCTGAAGGCCAAAAACTGTTTGAACAGTTTAAATGCAAGTGGTCTGAAATAACAGTTCATCTTGTTTCCAGTGTTGGCAACTCCTGTCATCTTGCAACAAGCTGTTTTGAGATCAGTAACTCTGAGACAAATTCTACTGAGAAAGCTTCAAGCTGCTGCCTATTCCCAACGGAGACCTTTGATGTTATCACTTGTTCCAGCAGAAACAGTCTATCATAAACTCTTAAATTTGCATGAAAAGAGGCTTAAGCTCAACCCATATAATTTAAACAAACCAGACTATATATACACATACATACAGCAGTTCTCACCAGTATACTTAAGACTCTAGTAAGATTCTCTCTTCCCTATTCCCTTGTAATTCCTGGACACTTCTCCAGAACTTAGTGTTTTCACTGGCTGGAAAAAAGAAAGTCATATAATAAAAAACTGGAATTTTAAGAAAGTAGAATGTACATGAGTCTTTTTGGCCTATTGTAGGAATTCTTTACTATACCGACCAACTGCACCTATTCTTTGCATAGCAGAGTATCAATAATATGATTTATTATAATGAACAGGGATCCGGATTTTCCGTTTCCCATGGAAAAACAGAGAAAACCCCGGATTCCGTTTTTAAGATTGGCAAAAACACGGATTTCTCTTTTTAGCAGAGAAATCCACGGATTCTCTGCTTTTGTAAAGAGCTCTTGCAGGCTGGCACAGCTCCAGCCTGCAAGAGCCAATTGCAAAAAGAGCGGGAAACCCCCAGCCCTGGCCAGAGGGCAGTGCCTCTGAGGCAGCCAAGGCTGGGCTCAGGCTTGCGCTTTGCCCCGGAGCATGGAGGTAAGTGGGGCTGCGGGGCAGGAATGGAGAAGATGGTTGGGGGCTGAGGAAGCAGGGGCTGCTGCCAGCCCCAGGTGGTACACAACAGCTGGCAGCAGGGCCAGGGGGTGAAGGCAGGGGTGCCCCTGTGCGTGGAGCTTTGTGGGAAAGCAACACGGGGCGCAGTGGGGTGGTGCCCGCCATGTGCGGGTTACACATGCCGCCTGGTTGGCTGCCCAGGGGAGGGGGAGAGAGAGGTTGGCATGCAAATGGAGCACAGCTGGGACCAACGCCGCAGCCACGGCGAGGGATGGGAGCACAGGGGAGGGCCTGGGGCTTGCACGCAGCGGCTGCTGCCACTTACTTGGAGGGCCATGATGGCAGTGACGGCCACTGCCTCCAAAACCTCCCACTGCCGCTGCAGAGCTGTGCCTGGAGCCGTGCGGCTGGCCGGCCACAGCATGGTGGTGACCAGGTGGCACATAGCCATTCTCACCACTACCTCACACTGCGCTGCTGCTGCTGGCTGCACAGCTCCGAGCACGACTCCGCAGCAGCAGCAGGAGGTTGTGGAGGCAACAGCAGTCACCACTGGCATGGGCAGCTGCCGCCGCTTGACTGTGGGGCTGCCCATGCCAGCGGTGATGGCCACTGCATACAAAACTTCCTGCTGCCACCACAGAGCCGTGCTCAGAGCTGTGTGGCTGGTGCAGTGGGACAGCACGGTGGTAGGGCTGGGAATGGCTGTGTGCCACCCAGCCACCGCTACCCTGTGCCGCTGCTGCCAGCCACACAACTCCAGGCAAGGCTCCGTGGCAGCAGTAGGAGGTTCTGGAGGCAGCAGCTGTCACTGCCATCATGGCCCTCCAAGTAAATGGCAGCAGCTGCTGCATGCAAGCCCAAGTCCCAGCCCCACCCCCCCATTCCTCGCCATGGCTGCAGCATCAACCACGGAGCTGTGCTCCAGCCGCATGCCAGCCCCCCTCTCCCCCTCCTCTGGACAGCTGGCCAGGCAGCATGCGTGTGGCCCGCACCTGGGAGGCACTACCACACCACACCTTGTATCACTTGGCCGCAAAGCCCTGTGCAGAGGGGCACTCCTGCCTCACCCCCTGGCCCTACTCCCAGCTGCGATGTGCTGCCTGGGGCTGGCAGCACCCCCCACTTTCTCAGCCCCCAACCATCTTCCCCAGCCTTGCCCCAGCCCCCCAAGCCCCACTTACCTCTAGGATCCGGGGCGAAGGGCACAGCTCTGCGGTGGCAGTGCTTGCCCACAAAGCCCCCCCACCCCGCTGCATGCAAGTCCCCCGTTTCACCTCTGACCAGACAGCACATGTGGCCCATGCATGGTGGTTGCCACTGCACTGCTGCTGCACCCTGCGCTACTTGCCCACAAAGCCATTCAGGTGGCTGTGGGATGGTAGCGCAGGGCGCAGTGGCAGAGTTGCGGTGGTGGCCTCCATGTGCGAACCTCCTGTCAGGCGAGTTGGCATTCGTGTGGCCCACAGAATGGCACCCCTACCCTCACCCCCTGGAACTGCTCCCAGGAGTGGACACAGGGGCACACTACCCCCACCTCTTGATCTAACCCCCATCACCTTCCCTTTTCCCTGCCCTGCCCTGCCCCTTCCCCCCACACACACACTTTACTTGCTGGGGTGGGTGTCAATGTCAGTGGGTGCAGTCTGGGGGGCTGTTGTGAGGGGCATCAGGAGGGCTGTTGAGATGGGGGGGGGGTACAACAACAATGTGGCAGCCAAGACAAAAGTCCTAGCAAACATTTTACAAAACAAAATTAACCAATGACTATATTGGAATGATTATTCTCAGCTTTAGGTACTGAAACATAAAATCCTTATACAAGCAAATGTGGTGCCTGAAGAATGAGCAAAAAAGACGGGTTAGGATCTCTCTGTAGAAAATTCATTCTCTATATGCCTGCTGGCAGCTGCTACCCCACCCATCCTAGCTACATCCAGAAGGAAAGTATTTAAGCTCATCTCTGGATATATTTTATATACAATCTAAAGTCGTAAGTCATTACCAGAAACGAGGGCCGTGTGACGATTTGGTCCCCGATTCCATTCAGTGGAGATTAAGCCCAATTTGGTGGCCGAATCTCTGAATCCAAATCGAATCAGGAGATCCTTTAATCTCCAAGTCCAATCAGAAGTCTCCGAATCAATTTGGAGAGATCTGGAAAGACTCGGTGATTCAGACATTGACATAGCTTTAAATCTTTTTTCTACATACCTCAAGGTACCAGGCAGCTCATGAATGCTGCAGTGCTGGGGCAGATCGAGCATCCCACAGGAGCACAGGTGGCTCCCCAGCACAGCTGGAAACAGACCCAGAAGTGGACCAGAAACACCCCTGGCAAGTGGGGTCCACCCGCAGCCAAGTCGCCAAGCCAAGGGAAGGGTTCAGGGGGCCCTCCAGCATGCTCCTGGCAGACCCAAAAGTGGACCAAAAGTACTTCCAGTCCACTTCTGGGTTCGCTGCTGAGCATGCGGGGGGCCCTGCCTACACTTCTGTGAGACGCTCCATCTGCCCCACCATCACAACGTTCACAAGCCATGCCTGGTACCTTGAGGTATGTAGAAAAAAAAATTAAAGCTGTTTATGGCCAAATCACCGATTCTCCAAATCAGCATTGAATATTCAGATTTGGATTTGTCCGAATCAAACTGGGGACAGTGATCCAAATCAGCGAATCGAATCACTGTCCCCAAATCGAATACGGCCCATTTCACACACCCCTACCAGAAATGTCTTCACACGCCCATGTCATACTAAGTCAGTACTTGGTATACTGATGGCTGCTGAAAGCCAGGTTAGCTTTTCATTCTTTCAGAAGTGCGAGCTGAAATGTTGGTACTCCAGAAGCATATAAAGCATAAAATACTTAAGTGCAAAAGTTCCCTTGTGCAGTACCCCAGTATAAAAGTGAAACTAGTGCAGTATTTGCCATCATGTGCTTAATTGTGACAAATGGTAACTTCCTGATGGGAAGAATATCCTGAAACAGTCATAGGTTTGTGTATGCCGATAGGCACAGAAAAAAAAAAAAGAAAACAAAAACAAAGCTCAAAAGCACAAAAGAAAGAAATCCGTCATCACTGGAGGCATCACTCATACTTTTAAAGTTTGTTTGTTATCAAAACTGGGCTAAGGGTGGGACATTTTTTTCCAACTCCTTTGACCCTCCATCAGACAACTTAATTAAAAAAATGCAGCTTCAGAGTGACCAAAAAAAGAAAAAATTCCAGTTAGAGTTGTTCCTTCATGCAAATATCAAAAATAAAATTCAGGGGTCTGGACTTATAATTTATGTTTCAGAAACAAAATTTAAAGTACTACTTTACTATTCTTAATCACAATGGAGTCCTGGAAGGGTAAAATACAAGATTCAAGTTTTATTTTCTTAGGTTCCCAACTATATTGTAAGACATGTGATACCAAGATACTTTTTTGCATTCTGCCCTAAAAAAGGTCAATCACATTTTAGAGGGAACTCTCATTCCAAGTGAAGAGATATTTTATGTAATGTTCAGCTTACTATCAGTAGCTTTCTAAATTCCCTTTTCTATTTTTGTAATACAAGTTCTCTCAACGCCCAGCTGTCACTTTATAGTATCGCAGTCCTAATACTATAAATCTGATAAAAGTGGGGGGGAGTCACTATGATGCCAAAGTCACTAAAAGGTAATTATTTTAAAACAAAGTTTTGAAGATACCATGAAGGACAAATTCACTTTGCTTATCCCCAGACTTCAGGCAGATTTTGTCAGTCTTAAACATCAATATGCTTATCTGATAATCTTTGTACTTTGTTAGCATTTTAAAAAGCAGGTCACCAGTAAATCACTACCAAAAGACTCAATTATCTGAACTTGTCCATGCCTAGACAAATTAAATTTCTCTATACCCTTCTTCAGCATTTTGAGAATAAAAGATTGCATCCTGACCATAATACTTCAACCTAAACAGGTCAGGGACTTTTTTTTCCTTTTTGGTAGAATGGAGATTTTATTAGCTAATTAAATATAATAATTTACCTATGTTAGGCAGAAAGCAGGGCAGGATGACAATCTATAGACTAACTCATTCTGAGGCCTGAGCTTTCATAGGCTGCAGCCTACTTGTTAGAAGTTACAAATGGACTATTTATATAACAATCTATGTCAGCGGTTCCCAATCTGTGGTACAGGTACCACCAGCAGTATGCAGACAACCCGTCAGTGGTGTGCATTAACAGATTTATTATAATTACTTTATATGACAAAAATTTGCTGGTAGAACCTAAGGTTAAACTGAAATTTGCTGGTGATACGTAAGATTGTATTGTTTTAAATTGGTGGTGCGCAATCTGTCAGAGTTTAGGAACCGACGATCTATGCTATTTGGATAAGGACACCTCCCTATTTGGAACTCTATCATGACAATATTCTGATATTGCTTTCTCAGGTGGTACACCACAGTACAGTAGGCCTGGGGAAAGCAACATATAAAATCTGATTCCTACTTGTTAAGTGCTAAGTTGTAATATCCGAGCTGGGAGACCACTTATCAGTTTTACTCTGATATGATAGCCAGTTTCCTTGTAATCAGTTCTGTAATGTAGGAGATAAAATGGCCTATTAACAGGAGACATTTTTTCTCAAAAGAATTTGTCATGATTTTTTCCATATAGCTTCAGTGGCTCTGTAAAAGAATTAAACCCAGTAAGGTCTCAAGTTTTAAAAAAAAAAAAAAAAAAAAAAAAAAGGGGAAACACCATCAGTTTGATACTGTGTGTTCTTTCTATCTCTAGCTCTTCAAGCATGTTTATATTCTCTGCTATCTTAAATACAAATATGAAATAAGAAAAGCTAATATCACATTAGAGTTCCGTAATGTAATCTCTCTTTTCAAGCCAAACTTGCTACTTCAGTATTGACGAGTCACAAACCTAACAGAGTTTCTTCTTCCCTGAAAAACAAATTGAACTTATTTCTTCATCGCTGCATCACCATCCACTTTGAAAGCTGGGAAACAACCCCTAACCCAAGGCAACAATATCTTTCAGCTTCTACAGAATAAGGTTTAGTTAAACTCCTAGTAGAGAAATAAACTTCCAAATGTAACCGTTTTTTCTTTGGATTAACCTTCCAAGCTACCCTCTTATTTAGGTTAATGTACAAGTCAAACTCCTCTGCCTTCAGCAGATGTGTCCACTTCAATTTCATGCTGTGCTCATAAAATACGAAAATCCTCCCTAGTTTTCCTGTATAACAGCAACAATAGTTATTTGATATTGCACAGTTAGTGTAATTACCTTAGGGCTATCTAACTGGTGGCCCATGGGCCACATCCAACCTGTAAGGGGTTAACTTGTGGCACCTAGGCTCCTGGGTCCAGGAGCTGCTCCTCCAAAGAATATGACATGCAGCCCTCTACAAAGAAGCTGAGCAAAAACGCTTTGGTTGAAGGGAGGTGGGATCCCACTGTTCAGAAATATGGATGATCAGCAAGGACAAAAACACTGCCAATTATATGACAAGAAAGGGAGTAGAAATATTATCTGTTAAAGTTTAAATACACATGCGCCGCCCCCCCCCCCCCCCAAGTCAAGTAATGGATCCTGGCTTTCAGATGGAAAGTGCAATAATATCTGGCAACATTAAGATGGATCCACTTGTTAGACCCTGAACAAGCATTTATAATCTAATGCAATGAGCTGTGGTTTTCAAAAGAAATAAAACAAATCTAAGTGTAAAGAAGCTAACTTAGATTCCTTGTGTGGCAACCCAGAAAAAACATGGAAATATCTTTAAACATAAGGGTGCAGGAGATCTGTACTAGTCCTAACTCAGACATATATTCTTTAAAACACTGACGGGCCAAACCTGGATTCATGCCGTGATGCTGAGTCCAAGCAATAGTGCTTTGACAAAGTATGTAGAGAACTTCAAAGGCTGCCCTGCAAATCTCCTGGATAGGAACCAGTGTAAGGCTGGCAACCATCATTGACATGCCTCTGCTCTCATGCTCCTTAACATGCCCTTCAAGCTTTAGTCCTGCTAAAGAAAAATGAGAGATTCAATCAGACAGATATTTCTATGCATCATTGGATATACTGTGGCCTGAGGCATTAATCCCAGGGAAGTTGGGTGCCTATGGGAAAAGGTCAAAACCAAACTACATTGAATTAAAAGCAGACTTACTGTTTATCAGCTACTTTGCAGTAAATAAAAGCCAAACCACAGTAATTTAGCCTCTTTCATCAAGGGTTCAGCTACATGGTTTAGCTCTCAGTTACTATGTGGTAAGAGGAAGCAGCCAGCCCTTTTTAAGTTCCTGGCCCTTTTTAACTCTAATCAAGTTTGTCCATGCCCTAACCTGATTTCAGTAGAATTTCAATCATTAATTCCCTTAGGCTCCTTTAAAGGCCACAGACTTACTAGAAGGTTCAATTTATAATGTTAAACCATAGGAATTAAAAGTTAAGGATCCTCTCCGAACCAAGGTGGAACAGGAATGGTACTGAGTGAGTACCCGATTATCAGACCTTTTCAAGACTGAGTTTGCTGAAGTCAGACATGGGACGTTTGGATAACAGACTGAAGATCCATTAAAAGTTTGTCTTTCCTCCTCCCCTAACAGTTTCCCACCACCGCTAATTGTTTACTAGACTTGCAACTCTTGCCTTGCCATGCTTGAAGAAATTTAGTTCAAGTAAACAGCATAATCCACATGAACTAATCTATCTTCTTGCTTCCACACCATAGCTGAATGAGAGGAAACGTTTCTTTCCTTTTCTTTGAGACATATGTGCATCTTCACTAATTTAAAACTGTAAAAGTTATGGTATTAAGAGTACCCACACCCAGTCGCACTATATATGGGTACTGCCCAGCCAACAAAAGAAGAAATTTTCCATTATTTACAACAAATTCTGAATCACACTGATGGTCAAGAGAGTGAAGCTTATCTGAATACAATTAGGTGAAAAAAACTGAAAAAAAGGCAGCAAGGATCCACAGGTATTTGTGCTGAGTTCAGGAATGTACAGCTCTCGCTCATCTGCTCCACACCATTAAGAAACATGCTGCTAAAGATAACTAAGGACCCCGAAGAGAATGGAATCTTAAAACTTTATTCACTCTAGAACAGCGATTCTCAGTCCTCCAGGGTCAAACAACCGCCCAACACTGAAAGGCAGCAGCATGGAAAATGCCTGAATGTGTGGGGGGATTGGTCTGGACGTGGCCTAAGTCTAACAAGATGGAACTATCCAAAAATATGTGCATATCAGTGAGAAAAAAAAAAAAAAAGCAGTAAGCAAAACTGAACATCTAAATTAAAGACTTTTTGCTGTTTTTGAAACAGAACCTACCATAGTAGGAGAAAAGATTAATTACATTTTAAGACATACTCATCTGGAAAGATTGTACTGCATACCTCATAGCGTTGCTTGTTGAAAACCACTGAGTAAAGGATTTTATAGTTATTTTAGATGCCTGACTCCCACTGAAACTGATGTAATTAGGCACCAAAATATCTTTAAAAAATCTAAATACTTTCTATCTCTAAAGAGAAAATAAGTTTTCTAGTGCTGAACTGAATCCCTTTTAACTGGGAAGGCACAGGGACAATACTAAAACTACACAAAGAAATTGTTCCGTTTGAAAGCAACGACATTGTACAAGGGCTCCAGATGACATCTGTTAAGAGTAATAATATAATACCAAAGTATCAGGTGTGAGTTTCATTTTTGATTGAGTTAGGCTTCTTATCAATGTTGATAGATGCTGCAGTGTTTTAATAGTATTAAGAAAACCAGACCTGCTTTTCCTTTCTCTACTTGGTGGCATCCAGCAGAGCAAGGAAAGATACACACACACATTTCTGATATCAGTAGCAAACCAGGCATTTCCTGGTAACTGCTATTAGTTGTGGTTAGATTTGCCACTCTATGTTCCTTACCCTAGTCCAATTTCAGTTCTGGAACTTAAGGAAGATAAGGAAGTAATCTCAAAAGCACTTGAGTTCAACTTCTTCCTGTTAGTTTTTTATGTAAAAGTGAAAACATTCCCATTATTTTAGAGACAGGGAAGAATTCAAGGTACAGATTTAAAATATATATTAGAGAAACCCTTTTAATCTACTTAAATGCAAGTTTTACAAAAAGCATTCTTTCAGAAAGCAAGAAAATACTACCAAGATCATGCTTCAAAAAATAAAAGACTCCATGGTTTTTATTTGTTGTCAATTTCAAGAGTCTTAACAGCCAAAAAAAATACTATTCTATTTTGGAAAGTTCTTGCCAAGTCAGAGGGGAATCTAATAATACCAATATGGTTTGTTCCCAGAATGGAGATATCTTTTCTTTATGTTATGCAACAAGAATTCACAGAGTTGCCTATATGCTAAATTTTTTCAGCTACCTGTCAAAATTGAAAATTGGATGATACACTAACTGGCTTTGAATGGTAAAGAGATCAGCTGAAAGCAGCTCTAATTATAAAGACAGAAAAGACTTCTTCCCCCTTACCTTAACAACCAACTGAAAACTGAAAATCCAGTGCATCTGGACTCTCCGATTGGCACCCCCCTGCCGAAACCACCACCAGCTTCCTTGCGTCCATGGGCAAGGCTGATTTGCCCCACGCCCCACACCCTACCTGGCTCATATCTGGTCCCCACACTGAAAAAATGGCAGTGGGGTGCCACTTTTCAGCACAGAGACGCTGATACATGTGTGCTAGAGTCATTAATTTTTGTGCTCCAGCAAACTCGACTAATCAAGTCTGCTCCCTGCATGTATATAGGAGCCCATTGCTTTTAGTGCAATAGTAAGCTACTATTCAACACCTAATCTTTAGATTTTTAACTAGTTTCTGTTCAGCAGGGTAAAAAGAAAATAAAAATGTCACCATCTTGATTCGCTAAAAACCAAGAGTCTTTTACTGTATTAATTTTCAAATGAAAACTGCAATGCAGGGGAAAGGTATGTACTGGCACATGGAAACAATAATGTTAACATACATTTGAGTTGTGGCACTAAGATATTACAGCAAATAAATGGTAAATTGAGGGGAAGGGTGGAAGTCACCACCTTTGGCTACAGATTACTTACTTCAATCATCATATAAACCTTCCATCATAGATGACCTGCTATTAAAGACAACTGCAAGGTAGGGGATCCCATTGGGCAAAACTAGTCTAATGCAACTGAGCAAAGTGGTGTGTCTCAATGTAGTAGAGAAGTGGTTCACAACGGGAGATTCATGGAGATGCTGAAGTCTGGCTATAAGGGTTAGTTGACCCTACCACAGAATATTCCCAATGCTGGACAGCATCATTCTAAAATAGCAGATTATTCTGCATACACTACCTCTAGAACAGGAAGAGCAGAACTGCCTAGGGGCAGAGCTAATTAGTCCAGGTGCACCTATGCTGCATCTGTTCAGAAGCTACACATGCATAGGTGTTTCTGCAGCATTCCTGTCAAGAGGATCAGAAAGGAGTTAAACTGTGGATGGCAGGCAAGACACTTGTTTACTAAGTTTAAAAACCAGTGTAATTACATGCTCATAACAGCGTGCATGGAATAGTGACCAGTCGAATTTTGGAAGGAAGTGTCATTTCCAAACATATGCATGCTTTGCTGCCGTTTGCCATGAAGGTTAAGATAACCTCCAAAGTCAGTGGCAAACAATCACTCTTCTCATATGCAAAAAGACAAAATAAATGAAAAATTCTTAGTGGACCTTTAAAAAAATCCAACTTCAAAAGATTAGCTTTTTATAGTTCTCATTTTGAGCAAAATGGTGATTTAGTAAATTATACAATTCAGGTTACTATTGAGCACTATAAAAAAAAACTGACTGTTTTATTATGATTAGATAAGGAAATACTGTAATCATTTGCTGGAGATGTGGATTTTCATTAAGACTAATATAATGCTAGAGAACAATCTTTAGCTTGTGAACCAGCTCAACATCACTGAAAAGCATGTAATATTTCAGGTTCATTGTCCATTGTTACACTTTAACTTTTTTTCTTCCTGAGTAAGGAAAAGCAGTAATTTACATTTTGTCAGCTCCATATTATTCATATCAGATTGGGCCTGCGCAGTGAGGCAATAATCTGATGAGTGATATTAGTCCCCACTTTTCATTAAGGATGGTTTAATAGCCAGAATGTTTTGCATAGTTAATGATCTCATTTACATAACCAATCTTAACATTTCAGCTATAACATTCTAAAGACATTTATATCCCTTAGACTTCTAGACTAGGGCATTCAGTTTATTAGAAGGACTCCTGGCACTTCATCTGGTAGAAACCAAACACATACTGAATCATTTGAGTTTTATGAAAAGTATATTTTCTGTGTAGTGCTATTTCACAAAATACACTGGGGATCGTTTAAATCAAACCAGTGTTGTAAAAAGATAAAGTCCTGAGGGGTGGAGAACTAGAGCACTGTCCCAACTTAGAAGTCTGTCCATTTCCTCCTTCCATTCAACAACAAGGCCCCCACCCAACTTTCCCACTGAGGTCAGAAGCAAAAGTTTCATGTCTCCTTGAAGAACTCTTCCCCAAAACCTAAAGTTCTTAGTGTAACAGACCTTCCTAGACCACGCAAACCTGCTATGTCGTGTGGCTGAAAAAGTACAAGCCAAAATAACTAGGCCACAGAATTGTAGAGTGTGCCTCCACTACTTGTGTAACAATTGTTGCAGAACACTTGATACCAATGAAAGGGAAACATGCCCATAAACATATCAAGCAGTGATATTTAAATGTTATATAAAAGTGATTAATTCCACCTAAAATACCACACTGAGCCAGAACGGATTCAATTACGACTCTGGTAGGAGTCACCCGGGTCTCAAATTCAAAGTTTTAAAAGACAGCTTTCTGAAATAAATCCATATTAGAACCAATTATGCAAAGTTGCATTCAGTAACAGCAATACTCCTCTGAACATCTGCTATTGGCAACATTACTATTTTATGCATTTTCTGGGAGGACAAGGAGTGAATGGGATCCTCTTATAATGCAGATGTTAATTCTTTCACTCCAACAGATACTTCTGTACAAACTGGTAGGTATGTCAGTGTTACAACAGCAAGTAGTTATTTTCTTTTCTTCTGTCTTCCAAATACAGAACAGTTATTCCATAATGGTATTTTCTTATGATGGGAAAGTCCCTATACAGAATGAAGTCTCAATATTATAGTAACTAGAAAATATATTTAGGACCAATTTTTTTCCATAGCATGTTTTTAGACACTGATTTTAGCATTTATGTAAGTGCACACTATGCCAAAAACAAACAAAAAAAGAATCATGCAAAATTAGGTATCAAGTCTGATGCTTCTTGGTAAATTTAGCCTTTAATAAAAATGAGGACAGTGGTGAGACTCCCAAATGTATACAACAAATTCATACATTAAATGGCTGCTAAATGTGTGTCCAACTTGAAACAAAGTAACCAGCGAAAAAAACTTGCTAATAAACATTGCTCTTACTTTAAATTCTAAGCCGGAAATAATGCAAACCTCAAAAGTAGAAAACAGAACAAATAAAATAAAAAGGCAATAAAAACCCACACCCACCAAGTTGGCAGTCAGCACCGCTTTATTAAACCATATTTTTTCAAGGTAAATTAAAATACTGTGCAAGTTTTGATCCATCATAGAAGCCTCCTTTTGAAACAAATATTAGTACAAATGTGTGCATGTGTGTATTTAAATATATACTTTTATATATTATATTTAAATACAATTACACACAGGTGTCTGTCATGGAAGTTACTCTAACTCAGGTAGTGTAGGGCTGGCCAGATTAATTTTTGTATTAGCTCCTTGGATTAGAAATACAGTAAAGACAATGTGTTTATCTCTTGCTGAACAAACCCCATCAGTAACTATCACTGCTTTGCTAGAAGCTCTAAAGCAGTGTTTCTCAACCTATGGGTCAAGACCCAAAAGTGGGTCACAAAAATATATGAAAGGGTCGTGAATAAACTTTAAAAATGGATTAACAAAATGGATTCTCCTTAGAGGACTAAAATGTGGATAACCATGGCTTTTCCCTTGCAGGCTGTCACAGTTCTGGTCAACAAGGAGCTTCTTGGGGCCCCCCATGCCCCACAGCCCCCACCCTACACATACACTGGGGGGCTGGGGCCTGGGGGCAGTGGGTCAGGAGTGAGGGGCACTGGGTCAGGCCTGTACATCCATGTTTACAAATGGTTTCTGGTACAAAAAAAAGGTTGAGAACCACTGCTAAAGCATACAACTGCACTGCGTTCAATATGCTGACAATGGTGCCATCCTACCACACAGAGGAAAACCTTCAAACACTACTAGATCAGTACAGACAAACCTATCGAACTTTGGACCTCTCTCTCACATTACTGAGAATACTGAAGTGCTCTATCAGCCTACCCCAGGGCATGAATGCTACTGCCCCTCCACAAATTACCATCGAAGGAAAAACCCTGGACATAATCAAGCACTTCCCCTACCTTGCGTAGCCACCTCTCTCAAAAAGTGAACATTGATGAAGAGATCCAGTACAATAGTCTCTCCTTTAGGAAAATGCTTTAACACCTCTTCATTCATTACAATCCCCAGAAAGACACCAAGATGCAGGTCTGCAATGCAGTGCAGTCATCATCCCCACTCTTCTCTACCGAAGTGAAATGTCAATGACCTACCATTATCATCTAAAAAGTCTGCAGAGGCATCACCAATGATACTTCTGGAAAATCATCCACATCAAATGAGAAGATCACTGCACAAACACCAGAATCCTTGATGAAGCCAATGTTAGAAGCATTGAAACAGGGATCCTCAAGCACCAACTTTGCTGGACTGCCACTGTGCATAGATGCCCAACTCTCAACCCCCGAAACAAGTGTTCTACTCCCAACTTACTAACAGCTGGAAATCTCACGGTGCCCAAAGGAAACAAGGAGACATTGAAGGCAGACCTCAGGAAAATAGATCCCAACATCAAGAGTTGAGAGGAGCGGGCTGCCAATTAAGGATATAAATATCATTAAAAAAATATCCATTTAACCTCCTCAAATTAAATTGGTTCAGTGGTTAACAGATAACACAGCACCTCAGACAAAGCTGCTGCTGGGAGCTGCTCCCTGAGACCTTTGGCAGGGAGAAGGTGGTGGCAAGCCACGCCAGACAATACAGCCTATATGAAGCAGTGGGCAGCAGCAGGCAAGGGGTTTTCCCAGCCCACTGCAGCCAACTGGACCGCATGCTGGAAAGGAGGAAGCACCTGTCAACCACCAGCTAACTGCTTAACTGACAAGTCACTAGGCCACCCACTATTTTCCTCTTTAACCTTACAGACTATGGGTACTAGCCCCCGCCTCATCCTTTCCCTCCTGCCTGCCCTGCCATCCTCCCGCCCCTGATGCACCACGCCACTTCTGCGCCAGACTGCGCCCCAAGTTAAACATTTACTAGTAAATGCATTACTGGTATAAATATACATATTGCTTAAGTGCTTACCTTTCACATCCCTACTGCCAACTATCCCCAGTGGCACCACAACCTCAACCAAGCAGCGGCATGTTTAGAGGTAAAATGTCTTGCCCTCAAAACACGGAAAAGAGAGCAGAGGAAAGAAAAGGACAGGAATGCCAGCCTGCAGCCTATTCTCCCCTGAGGAAGACTTGCAACTTCTGTGGATGGATATCCAGCTCAAGGACTGGACTCCCACCTCAAGAACCATGATAGAGATCATCCTCTAAATCAAGGGATTGCAAACAATTCCTTACAGTCCTTGTAAGAAACAGCTCAGCAGAAGCTCAATGATTCTGAAACAACTGCCTTATAGACTCTTGAACTGCAACAGAAATACCGTACGAAAAAGTCACCCAAGATCAGGGTGGATTTGATCTAGATCAAATAGATTTAAATCATTATTCAGGAAACCTACATTGAATCATCTACAAAAAAAATTCTTGTTGTTTGATATCCTTTATTCATTTAATTTCTTGAAACTCTGCACTTTTAGAGAAAGGTAAGGGCCAACTGTGTACACAAGCTTGCAGAGACACAACAGGCCTGTTCTGTCTCATCTCTGTATACTGCTGTTAAGAAGGATGTTATTGCTGGAGATGACAAATGCTCCCTACGCCTGAAGAAGGGTGTTTGTGCCAGAAAGCTTGCAAAGAACAATTTTTCCAACTATTTAGTTGGTCTAATAAAAGATATCCAAAAAACTTTGTCTGCCTATGATCTCTAGAGAGAAATCCACAGTTTGAGAACTGAAACCAAGCATCACAGATGCTTAATGGGCTCTTCTAGACTGAGAACTGAGTCCCATTGGGTAGAGTGGTTTTCTTTAATCTTTACTAATCTATCTGCTAAGCCTCTGGGGACTTTATATGTTTGGGCCCCTAACATCATCCATGGCTGGTTGTGACCTATTTATAAAAAGCTTCTAAAAACGTTACATGAATATATTGTCTCAAATAGTATATAATTATACATTATAATCCCTATTCTATGATTTTTTTCAGCTTTAACATATCTTAAATTAAAACTCTGTATGTTGTTTTTTTTAAAAGCATCTTTAAAAAATTTTTTAAATGATTAAATAAACAAACTGGATTTAAATTAAAAATCTGATTTTTTTTATTTAAAAAAAAAAAAAACATTGATTTTTATCCACCCTGCCAAAGCTCCAGGTATATTTCCCTGTCCAGATGCATTTCAGTAGTTAAACATTTTGAAATATTCAGTATCACCCCAAGTAACTAGCAACAACATTGATTTAGAAGAAATACATTTCAATTATGAATTCAGGAAAGCAACAAAGTCGTTTGCAAAACATCTGTCAGCAAAGAAACATACCGCACTTAGACAATATCAGGTGAAAAATAATTGATATTTTCTACAGAAGGTGGTTCTAGGAAGTCATCTGATACATGCATGTGTGACATACTTGGTTAGCCTTTAAAAACAATCAAAGCTTCCACAACTTCACAAGATGAATATACATCAACTGGTGGCAAGCATGTGAATTCAATCTCCATCACCAATCCTCTACTTCTTGCTTTTTATATAGACTCTGGCAAAAGAGACACGGCTATAAAAAACACATTACTCCTTCACTACCACCTGCTCTGCCTGCAATACCCTGCAATTCTTCACACAGAAAAAAATGATAATACATATGGCAAGCCTAGGTGAGTGACAAAGATTATCAGTAGCACTCCAACAGACTGTGTTACTATATAGCATGCAAATGTGCCCAGTCTAAACCCACAAGAAAGATAACAATCAGTTATATCTCAATCCTAAAAGGTTTCACCTATTGTTGAATTACATCTGCTTCTCAATGTTGACATCCAATTAGCAGCTAAGCAAGTCAAATATTAAAAATGGCAGTATTCTTAGTAAGATCCAAGTTCTTGTTGTTTGGGGGCATAATTTTCTGCTAGGGAAAGTTTCCTGGCTCAAAATTCAGCCTCAGGACTTTTATTGGTCTCTTAAGAAGTTATTAATTTATAAACTGACACAGCCCTAGAAGGAAAGCTGCATTACACTGTATTGCTTCTGAACACCAAAAGCAACTCACAATGAAGCAGTACTACAGTTTGGAAGAAAGCCATTATGCAGCATATGACAAGATGTGGACAGATTTTGGAATCACACCAAGATGCATGAAAATACAACTCAGAATAAAGAGCTAGAGGATTAAAATCATAAGGCCGCTATACTCTTGCATAATAGCTAGTCAATTAATTGGGGAGACACTGGGTCCTTGAGTTACAGCCAGGAAAAAGAAGGCAAGGCTGTGCCTGAGATCCTGTAAAACACTTTCTAAATTGGGACAAATATTCTACACTGAGCTGGCTTCCTAGCAAAAAAAGAAAGAAAAAAGCAGTAAGACAGCAAGATCAGTCAACATTATTAAACTTCAGACTAATTTACTCACTGCTCCACAGTGGCAGGGTAGACTCCACTGTATCTTGTACTCATCATAAGAGCCACAGGTAATATGGCAAGTTATCACGACCTGAGTTGACATCAACTTCTCATGCCCAGATACATCATGAGGAAGTTGGTTTCAAGCATGAGAAACTGTTTTTTAGACAGTAGGTACTATCTTAGTCATCTGTTCACTTATAAAAACATCTGCCTGACTCCTGAACACTAACCATTTATGCAGTTTTATTCTAGTTTTCAAACGCACAACACACATAGTTGAATTTACCCCAATGACCTCACACTAATGCTTTTCCACATTTATATCTGTAATTGTTTTAACTGTACATTTCATTTTGCTCACAATCACTTTCTTTGGGAAGAAACATGCTTTAAAACCATAAAGGCAGGGCAGAGCTGCACCTTAAACCTGTAAGAGACATGTACCAAAGAACAACAGTGAATGACCCCAACAGTCAAGCTTTTTCCTACTGTATCGTTCATCTACACTGCAGCATGATGGAACTCCATTCCCATGCTCCCCCTTTTTCTGTCCCCATGAAAGCCATGCCGTAAGTGTACATTTAAAACAGGGTTTACTCCGGTTGCCTTTTCCAAATTTATTCATCTGCAGAAAGTTAAGCTTAGCCATTATTTCAGTCCTAGGCTGTTGTCGCCCTCATATGGGATGGCAAAAACTAGATCTAACATGCAGCTTATGGAGGAATCACGAATCAAAAATACCATAATGAAAGCTGCTCAATAATAGCCTAGCTTAATTTTCATCTCAAGGTTCTCAACATAATGCAACACAAATATTTTTTTTTTAAATAAGGCCGCATTGTCTACTACTTCTCCAGGCTACAAGACAGTACATGAGATTTATACTTCAGAATTAAGACAGTAATATTGCATTCAGAGATCATCTCTAACTGGCATACTGAACAAGTCAGAGAATCCCCGACAAAGTCCTATTCTTCTCAGTTACTTGCCTTTGCTTCTGTGCCTAATTTCTGCAAGATCGGACCAAAATGAAGTGATAAGGAAATTATGAATATAAGTCACTTGATCCCTTTTCAGGTGCTACATCAGAACCATCATCTGGCTAACAGTCAGACCAGACACTGCCCATCCAGCCCACTAAAAGAAAGGTAATGGAGCTGACATTTACACAGACAATCCTTCTCCCAAACAGAACATACTGTTTGGTCAATTAGGAGAAAGTTAGGTTACATTCTAGTAGAGGGGCAATGCAATCATCTCCACTGTGTGACAAACATAACAGTATGCACTTACTGTACCCTGAATGGTGCACCATTCATAACTAAGACATCAGTCATATTCCTGGGTAATGGAACTTGAACACAACACTGTGAAGAAAGGACTCATCTGTTCTTGTGGACTTTTCTGAATGGATGTATACTTCTTCCACAGTTTATGGTAACACTTAAATCCTACTCCAGACATCTTGGCAATAACAAGAGTTTTTAACTGAAGTTGCAGAAAGCACCAAAGGTTAAGTGAGGTCCTTTATCCTCCACGCAGAGCTAGAAACACTGCTGCTAAAGGAGCCTTGTGACTGAATCTAGCAGTCAGATTACACAGATATTATATGTATATGAGTTATACTTTCAGTTTCTGAACAGCCAGATGTTGTTGGGGAGAGATGCCATCAAATCACACTAGACCAAAGTAGAGTTGGCATCATACCAGATGTAGCGCAGAGCAAGAAATTAGTTTCATAGCTAAAAATTGTAGTAAAACATCCTTTCATGGAAGTTCGGAATAATTTTTTCCTCAGGGCTGTAGATGGCCCTGCCTGAATACACATCTAGACTCTGGGGCCATAGTAAGTGACAGCAACCAATGGGGGCAATGGTACAGAAGAGGGAAAAAAAAAAAAGGCGTCAAACTGACATTTTCTTAGTAGAAACTCTTACTGGTAAGATTTGGAAACTGAGGCACAGAACTACTGCCCTAGAGAGTATAAGGTGTTTTCTTGTTTTTGCTCTCCCGCCCCCTTATTAATATTATTTCTTCTTCTATTATTTTTAACAATGCTTGTGAACAGAACCGAGTGTCAAGAGCACAGAACAAGAATCTGATTTTCCCAGGTTCACAGGTGGGGCCCTCAGGGCCAACTGGTTTTGTTCTGCAGCTTTACAAGAGCTCCCCAAGTTTGAATGAGGCTTTCATTTCTGCTGACAGCACCTGTGTCCAACTTAGTGATTCTGAACTAGGGTTCCTGGCACCTTAGGGTGCCTTGAGATTTTTTTCAAAGAGCACCATCAGGTACAATACAGTATCAGCGCTGTTCTGTCTACACACACAATTCACAAGATAAACTCAATGATTTCAAATAGAAATCCACAGTTGTTGTCTTTTCAAATTCTTGTCAACAGAACAACTGCTCTACTATTTTCTGCAGGCAAAAAAAGAGTAAACTAAGAGCTAGCATTTTCCAAAGGGTGCCAAGTCATCCAGGTGCTCCTCGAGTCCAAAAAAGTTGAGAACCACTAGTTTAACTATAACTCCTTAGAGAGAATCCAAGATTTCCAAGAACATACATTTTAATTCTGAAGGGAGCTGTACAGAATTTTAAAGTAAGTAAATACTGAAGTATTTGTTTTGAATACCAAAAATTAAATGTTTTATAACCCCAAAACAAAATTGATAATCATAGACAACATACTTTGGGTTTTTAAAACAAGCACCCTAAATAACTTGTACCACATATTACATCAATGGAGGAATTTATTAGTTCTGTTATTTTTCACCACATTCTCAGGAAATGCTAATAAGTGTGTGTATTTCTCCTACCACACACATTTCCACAAACACAAGTTAAATTTGGCTGCAACAAAAATATTGATTCTTTGGTTGAAGCTTAAAATATGCCATTAACATGAAGAATGGAACTGCTTTTTTTGAGAACAGATTAAAGGTGTTATTCATAGGTGTTATCCCTAAAACTAGCCACAGATTAACTGCCTCTGCAGGAACAGAGGTAAAAAGACTGTTTCAGAGTACACGGGAAATCCCAAATTGCTGATGGAGTGGCAAATCAGATGACGTACAGGTTTCTCACAAAAGAAATGGATGCATACCTCAACTTTGCCACTTTGATTCCCCCTACCCCATCCCCCTCTTTTCTTTTTGGTAATGGCACAATGGCTCGGCTAGAAAACTGCACCAGCTATGTAAAAGCATTTGTTCAAAAGGATGACAAAGTATTTACTAGGTGTAGGCATTTGCTCAAACCCTCAAAGAACCAGACTTTGTAATGTTGCTCTTCTAGTCACTCAGTGAACAGATAAGAAAGTAGCTTGCCAACTGAATTCCTCCTCCTGCTCCGGCACTAACCAAACCCAAATCTTTTCTTCTCGGTATATGTCTTAACATGCAACTTCACTCGTATTTGTAATAAAGCTTCCAAAGTGATTTCCTCCCAAACAATAAGCTTTTCAACCATTTCTTACTTGGACTGAGGCAGTTCTGAATATACACTTAAAAATGCAGTGCCATTATTTACAAGGTTGCTGTTGCTTTATCTTTTGAATTATTCTTTCCTTTGAGAAAAAATGTAATAGAAGAAAAAGAAGTTCCCCCCACAGACTTGCTCTGGTGGAACATCCCCCAAGAAGGCAACCTGAATTCCCCTGCAACCATTCATGACTTGCCAACATCAGGAGTTGTCTTCAGCTTGGAAAAATGTAGACTCAGAGGGGACTTGGTGGCAGCCTATAAGTACATCAGGGGTGTATATCAGGACCTGGGAAAATATCTGTTCACCAGGCCCCCCCTAGGGAAAACTAGATCCAACAGTCACAGACTGCTGGAAGACCATTTTAGACTGGACATAAGGAAAAACTTCTTTACCAACCAACTCTCCACAGTCTGGAATAGACTCCCCCCCAGAAGCGGTGCAAGCACTTATTCTGGACATGTTCAAGTTGCATTTGGATGCTTATCTTCCTGGGGTCAGAGGGCTGGACCCAATGATCTCGTGATGTCCCTTCCAGTCCTAATGTCTATGAAATCTATGAACATTAGAGGCATTGGTCAAAACAACACTCTTAAGGAATACAGATTATTAGGGATCTTTAAGACTTCACCCGAGTTATAGTTAGATAAGAACTGTTTGAAAGTTGGGAAACGGATAGTACCTGCCTGCTATGTCTAAGTCACTACCTAAAAAAGTGACATTCAAAAAAAAAAGGAAACAAAATACTCAGCCTCTCCAAAGGAACTGCCTTGTGTAGTTAAATATTACCCGGTCTCACAAGGAGATTAAATCATGGGGTATTAATTGGCTTAAAGCAAATCACTCCAAGTCCTTAGTGAAAAATTTAATGATTACTTGGGGGGGCCAGGGGAGGGCAAAAGTCCTCTCAACACTCATTTTAAAGAAACAAGTTATTCCATTTGTTTTTCTTATTTTACTTGTTTTAAAAGTAATTTGATAGGCAATTTGCAATCTACTTTACCATTTAATTTTACCGTTTTTCTCCAAACACAGGAAGTGCATTGATTTGTATCTGGAGCTAATGGAAGGTCAGTTACAGTTGTCACGACAAATTCTGGCCAGAAGTAAAAAATATGTTGCAGTGAAATATTGAGAAAGCCATTTCTACAGAGGAAGGGGCAGACATCAGTATAGAGTGCAAAAAAAGTGCTTCCCCACACCAGATACTTTCTGCTATTACAATAGCCTTTGCCTTCGTCAGCTGGTGACCAAAATTATCTATCAGATTTCTCATAACAACAGCACAGGCCCATTCCACAGGTGCTTAGCATATAGTATTTGAACCTCTCCCACCTTGTAGAATGTACATGCCTGCGTGTTGTACATCTTTCATAAAGCTTTTCTCTTTCCCAAAAGATGGAAAGGATGGAAATGAGAAACAGATTATTTTGTCTAACAGCTTCCCAAGATAAAGACAATATCAGGAAAAAATACCCATCTCCCCTATTCTAAGTTAATATTTAGAACAAAGACAGATTAGCAAAGCTTTCAAAAGGAATTAATACGCTTCCACGATGGAAGACCTTAAAAATGGGCTTGTTTAAAGAAGAGAATAGAGGATAAAAACACAATAAAAAAAAAAAAAATCACCCACTTCTATTCATCCTATTAATGGCTGAACTTAAAGACATTCAGTAAAAATGTAAAGCAGCAACTTTAAGTGAAAAAGAAGGTTTTACACAGCATAACCTGTAGAACTTTTGCTACAAGTTATCATTAATAGAATCCTGATGTGCATAGCATCAGACAAGTGTCTAAATAAAACTATCAAATCCATGATTACAGGCAAGAGATTTTTGGAAGGGATATAAAACTTCTTGCTTCAGAGAATAAGACCATCTTTGGACATGTTTACCCAACTGGTAAATATTCCACATGTACTGACTTCAGGCCTCCCATACCTCTCTGAAGCATTTAATACTGGGAGGTAAAAATTCTCCAACAGCAGCCATACTAGATAAAGCACTAGACCCAATGCTCTTATTTCTATGTTGAACTAGCTCTAACCTGGCATTAAAACGTCAGCAGGTATTCTTTTAATTACCACAAGACTCTCTCTCAAGGCTTTATTACCAGTAGGAGTTAAAAGATCTGAAGTCACTTATTTCATTATTATCCTTAATGCATGGGGACACTATAATTTATTAGGACACAGCATCCACTGCACAGGCACATGTAGACCACAAAGACAGTTACATGAAATTATTTCATCACCACTGACCAGTATTGAATAACTCGGTCCTTCTCTACATACCAATCACCAGCTGACAAAACTGCATGACATGGAACTCCAGGCTAAATAGTCCTACTGATTCTCAGCTTGCGCACTGCTAGTTGCACCAACATTTATTGATAATTAATATATGGTAGCCTTTTAACTGCACATGTTAGGGAATGAAGTAATGCAGCCTGTTGTCTAATCAATCAGTTATGATCATAAATTGCTTTATCTATCCTTCTCATTTGCACTCTGAATTTAAAGTACTGCATAATCTCCAAATGCTATTTTAAACTAAATTTGTGGGCAACATTTGTTACAAAAAAAGCTTTCAAGGATTCAAGTAGTGTTACCTTTTTAAGGTCTATAAAGCTCCCACTGTAGTATCAAAAATAAGGTGTTAAAAGCTATTGTATCAACTCAAGACATTTTAGGAAATTAAACAAATCACTGCTTTAAAACTGCAACAGTAATTTCCTTCAGGGCTCGTCCACAGCTTCCAAGAAGTGAGCATGTGTGTAATCTAGTAAAGAAATTCTCACAACCTTTCTGCCAGTTGCCCCCAGATCCCATGTGTGAAAACACGATTACTCATGAGGAAAGTATGAAGCATCTTCCTGATGTCATTCTACATAGCTTCACTAACAAGTCTGCCTAAAAGACTATACATGAAACTACATACACTTATGTAACTTAACTTGTTGCAAGCAAAAGCATCAGTGTTCCACCCCCTTTCGCCCCACAACTGGTGCATTTATGCCTTTTCCTATAATGCATATGTTCTCAACACAGCAGCTGAGATGCTAGGCAAACCAAAGACAAGTATAATGGGGGGTGGGGAATTGCTTCCCTTCATTTCTGTTCTACTATAAAATGGAGACTAGAAGCAACAATACTACACTGGCTCAAAGCCATGGACTTCTAGCAGTCAATATATTCATAAACATGAGCCAACAATGTGCTCTTGTTGCAAAGAAAAAAAAAAAAAGCCAACAGCATATTGGGAGTGTCAGCATACAGGAGTGTCACTTGCAAATCTAGGGAAGTAATTCTTCCGCTCTGTTCAGCACTGGTGAGGCCTCACCTGGAGTGGAGTGTCCAGTTTTGGACCTCAATTCAAGAAGAATCATGGACAGTTTGGAAAATCTAACACAGAACAACAAAACTGACTAGAGCTGGGGGGGGGACACGACAAGGGGGAACTTACGTTGTAAGGCTGAACGAATTTCAGAAGGCTGAGGGGAGATTTGATAACAGTTTTCAAATACCTGAAGGGCATTACAAAAAGGATGGAAAAGGGCTTTTTTTTGTGGCTGTAAGGGACAGGCTAGAAGCAATGGCCTAAAGATGAATTAGGGGAAATTTAGCTTGAAAATTAGGAGGAACTTTGACTATAAGGGTGGTCAAGCACTGGAACAGGCTACATAGAGAAAATATGAAATCTCCATCCTTGGAAGTTTTCAAGAGCAGGCTGGACAGACATGGGCTAGGATGCTCTAGTCAGAGATAATCCTACCTTGAGTAGGGGGCTGGATTAGATGACCTCATGAGATCCATTCCTGTGATGACACCACAGACCCATTCACAACAATCATGGAGGCTTAATAGCACCCCATCTTTCCTGTTTCAAATACATGAATACAATTATTCCCTATTTTCACATTTCAAGTATTTAAAGGGTACCTGATTTCTTACATCTTCATGCTCCTAAAACTCAGTGTTGAAATAATACATTGCTTCAGTCATACTGATGAAATCAGCATATCCAACACTATTAAATCAATCCAAGCATTTTAGAGGATACTGTAAGAGTTCACATGTTCATAGAAGAATTTGCATTTATAAATTTGTATATATTAATGGACATATTTTTAAATGTTTTGCCATTCTGGGAGAGGTTTGTGCTGCAAGTTCCATATTCTCTCTTCCAGAAGCAAAACAAAAAAAGAAATAGGAAGCCAAAGCAAAAGGATGCCTTATCACAAATTCAAGAATAGAACACAAACCATAAAAACTTGACTCATAATATAAACAAAATGGGAAAACTTATCCCTGAAGAGTTCAAACCTTTAGATACTAGATTAGTATACAGGCAGTCCTTGACTTACAACGTTTCGAGTTACAACATTTCGCACTTACAACGTTTATAAATTGACACCCTGTTTCAATTTTATGATGTCAGCATCACTTTTACAATGCTTGATCTGATATGAGGTCATCTAATCAAGCCCCCTACTCAAGGCAGGATTTCAAAATCAATATGATTGCTATTTACAATATAAATACATTAATGTAGCTATATTACTCATCTATAATTGATCAAGTACAAAATTCTGGGGTATTTTTGGTGAAAATAGGGTATCGGGCCTTGGTTCAGGAACCAATCTCCCATTTACAACATTGTTTCTTATGAGAAAATTAGTTCCGAGTTGCAATGTTTTGACTTAAGACGTGGTTTTCAGGAACCAATTGTGTTGCAAGTCCGAGGACTGCCTGTATTTAAAATGAACTGGTTCTTTGCCAGTAATAAGCACTTGCAAATGAAAGCTTAGATTCTACAGGAAACTGCAAAAAAAAGAGCTTACAGCCTTAAACACCCTCAAATACCAGCAATTTTCCACTTATTTTGGTGGTAAATCAAGCTTCCTAAAATATATATGCAATTTTCTATAGAAGTGTGATCTGGATCTATAAAGTAACCATACTCATTACCACAGACAAAGTGCCAGAGGCATTTGATATCAAACTTCAATAGTCTCAGATACTATTTACTGATGGTAAATGTTAATAACCTTTTACAAGAACAAAGTAGACATCTTGTGTATATATATAAAAAAGAGAGTCCTCTAAGGGCATATTTATGAGAACTATTTCCAAGTACATGGGTATTTACCACCTATTTAAAACAAAAGGAACCTTAAGTACACTAAAAGATCTGGATCCTTTAATTGATAATTGAAATTTTCCCCAACCAAGACCTTTAATCCTTTGATAGAAGTAATACCATTAAGAATTACAGTCAGAACCATTAAAGTAATGTACATATCCCCTTCCTAAAATTAGTTTATGTGAAGGTACAAATCAGGATGGTAATATTCATCATAACATTTAAAAAACAAACAACAAACAACAAGTGAATCAGCAAAGAAGCTAAAGTTTTGAAGAATGGTTATGAAAAGGAATAATTTACAAACCATTAAAAAAACTTACCCTCAAGGCAACAGCACAGCTAATATTGGGTTAAGCAGCTGCCTCAGGATCAGTGTGCACTAGCTTTAAGTTTATGTTTTAAAAAAGACTCACCTTTTAGTGTACCCTCCCATAAAAATTAGCACCCTCCCCCAAATCAGCATATTAGTTATTGCGAAGTAAACAGTACTTCAGTTAAACTGGAAATTAAATATTTAAGTGTTTGTTATACATGATATGTAAAATATTACAAATCTAAAGATGATTCTTTCATAATCCCTTTCTTCCAACTATGTCATGGCATTTAAATATTTATCTTCACCCACCCCCACTGGCCCTAAGAAAAGGAACAAAGCACTATAATCAAACCTCAGCCATGAATCAGTTTCTCTCAGGTTTTGATGGGAATGTTGCTTAATTTCATGACTAACTTCTGGGTATTTCAACCCAGTCTTTGCTCCATGAGATAACTTACCAAAATTTGAGACAAAGAAATCAGAAATGTTAAAATACTCTTTTCTAAAGACAGATCATTATTCTAGATGCATTAATCAGTAGGTTATGGTGTTAATTTGGGATTAGCATAGCAGAAAAGCAGCACATTTTTAGTAATGTTTTATATTGCTTATAAACAATCATGTTGAGGGGACTAGCATTCAAGCAATCAATACCCATGTTCATCTCTTATCTAAGCAGTAAAGGGAATCTATGGTCTCCATCTAGCACTTAAACAGTACCCATTAGTAGGGACCTACTGAATTCTTGCTGGGAGTGGGGTGCACTGTGGCTCCTTTAATCTCACAGGTTCCCCCACCTCCCTGCCCCACGCCGATTAGTGGAGGGGCCCCACTTGTGGCTCAATCCTAATCAACAGGCAGGCAAAAAATGCCACTTTAAATATGGCGCCGTTTTTGCCTCCTGCCACTGATTGACTGAGGGCCCTTGGATGGTCCTGTGTGTGCTGCTGACTGGAGGCAAAAATTATGCCATGTCTAAAAATCACGATTTTAGCTCCCCAGCTGATCAGGAAGGAGCAGCAGGGTCTTCCACTAATCAGCAGCAAGGTAGGAGAACAAGAGATGAAGTGCGTGCAGGGGAACATGCGCAGATTAAAGGAGCCGCAGTGTACTCTACTTCCACTGTGAATTCAGTAGGTCCCTACCCGTTAGGAATGTATATTTTTTAAAAACAATCTGTTTAACTTCTTCCAATTATATCAGTTAAACAGTTAATCAATAACAAACCTAGACCTGGCCGGAGATGTGCAGAGCGCCAGGGTGGTGCCTGCTGCACCCCACCCCACTGCCAAGGATGGGCCATAGCCATCTGCCCAGAGCAACACAGGGAGCTGGGGGGCACCCACAGACCTGCTCAGACACAGATGCTGCTGGCATCACCAGATAAACTCAGCAGCAACAGCAATCCCTAGCAGTCCAGGATGATTGTCTTCCATGATTGCCTTCCATGGGTCCAAAGATAGTAGATGAGGTCAATTCAGGATCAACAGAATCTGTTGCAACTTGGGCAAATTTGCCCATGCAGGAGGGGTGGCTCCAGATTCTTGACTTGGTCCACAACTCACTGTTTCTGCTGCTCCCACTTTTCAGCTTCCTGTTGTAAGCTTTCAAAGTACTGAGATTTTTGCAGCAGACTTATCCTCCATTTGGTGCAGTCTTGGGCAACAGACTCTCAAAAGCTGATGTTACATTTTTTCAGTTAGGCCTTGAGAACGTCTTTGAAACACTTTCTCTGCACTCTTCTTGAGTATACACCTCAACTGAGCAGGGAGAATAAAACTTGCTTCAGGAGTCTGGAAGCAAACATCAAGATAACATGGCCGGCCCACAGAAGTTGATGTTGAATGATCATCATCTCTATGCTTGTGATATTTGCTTGCAAGGGGATGCTAAGAATTGCGCATCTGGATTCAAAAGACCTTCCACAGGCAGCACTGATGGTACTTCTCCAGTGACTTGAGACATCTCCTATACGTTGTCCATGTCTCAGCTCTGTAAAGTGTGGAATTATGACTGCTTGATAAACCACGAGCTTGGTTTCAGATCTGATGTCACAATCCTCAAACACCTGTTTCCGATGTTGGATTTCTTCACTGAGGTCAGCCTTCTGTGAGAAATGGTGCCTGAGGTATGGGAAATACTCAATATTCTCCAGAGTCTTACCATAAATCTCAATTACCGGATCTGAGGCCTGCTCATTAAGAACTTGTTGATGGAGGACCTTAGTCTTCTGCATGTTAAGTGTCAGCCCCATTTTCTTGTATGCCTCAGTAAAGAAATCAATGATTGTCATCTGAAGGTCTGCTTCCAAGCACGCATTACAGCATCATCAGCATACTGGAGCTCGATGACTGAGGTCTTGGTTTTGGCTAAAAGTTGGCTGAGATTAAACAGCTTACCATCCATTTGGTAGTTTATCACCACTCTGACTAGAAGCTTGTTGGTGGTCAGATGTAGCATCGCAGTAAGAAATATCGTGAAGAGTGATGCAGCCTGATTAACTCCCATCGCTGCAACAATCTCACAGATAAACTAAACTGGGAGCATCAAAAGATATGGCTCCACAGGCCAGACCTGGCCTGGGGAGCTATAAATTTGGTAATAGGACAAGCAGCAGCAGCATCCTGGATCTGCAGCAGCTGTTGCTCATCTCACTACTAAATTTCCAAACTGCGGACCAGATTCCTTTTTAAAAGTCAATCCTGTTGCATACTTTTTAACTCTACAGTTTTCCCAACAATTGACAATTAAAACTAACAATATTCAAAATATCTATGACTAAACAGAAATAAAAGAACTATATTCCAGAGTCCATATTTGGTCACAAGTACAGATTTATGTGCAAGGAGACGGTATTCTCCTTCAAGCTTCTTAAGCCAAGTACCTCCAAAGAAAAAACATTTCTTAGGAGATTAATTATTCCAAACATTTCATTCACTTAAGTAACTAAAAGCAAGTATCTATTACTCTCCACATTTAGAAAAATGCAGGCAAGCTTGTAACATAACAGTTTTTACTTGTGCCAAATAAAAAGCACACAGGGAACAGTAACTATTTTCACATGAATGTTTTCCAGAACATTTTTCACCTACGGCAAACTGTGGTCAACATGATGGAAGGCTTTAAATGAGATCACTCTTGGAAATCAAGGATGGGGAAGACCATTTATATTTCAGAAAATAAAATTCTCTAAATATAGAAACAAGACTCATGGACTATAGCTGAACAGTAAGCAACTGGAAAGAGTCCAGAGGAGAGCAACAATGATAAATCAGGAAAGCAACCTATGAGAAAATGCTAAAACCACAGGGTACATTTTCTCTAGGAAGATGAAGACTGAGGAAGGACATGATCTTTCTTTATGTAACAGAACATTACGAAGAGGACAGTGACCACCCTTTCTTTTACTCGCAGTGGACATCATAACATCCTGGGGTGCCTTGAGATCTTTTCTAGGGTGCTGTGGGGTACTTGCACTGTTAAGTGTGAAAACGTTTCACAAGACAAAAAAAACAAAAAAACAGAAGATTTCAAATAGCAATTCACAGTGTAAAGAACATTCCAAACTTTCTTCAGTGAGGGAAGAACATGGAACTTTCTGCCAGCATTAGCACAATTATATTTGATGCCAGCTGAGCAGGTATAGCCATCATTCAGTTATCAATGAAAACACACATCCGAGTAAAATAGATACGTATGTAACTTACATTGAAGATTTTCCACAAAACCACACTAATGTGTCAATACTGATTCCAAAAACACAAATAAACAAAAACAGGTATCCTTAAGTAGTTCATTCCATTATATAAAAATTTAGTCTTACTGGTTCGCCACTTTGTTTTACAAATGCTGCAAAATCAGAACTAAAATAACATTTCTGGGGAAAAAGTTGTTGCGAGTCAATCATTTAGTAACGCCAATGAAAAGGGTAAACAAAGAGATTGTATAAGAATAAGCAATTCTACAAGAGAAAGGATACTCATTTTACATTCTGGAAACAATACTGTCTACCTGTACAGAAAGTCTCATCAAAAAGACTTCAGTTTTAAATAAGTTTAGATGCTCATGTTTGTCCCTCTTTTCTACTTCTACTACTTCTCTATTACTTAAATAAAACATTCTCTCCATTATTAGATACACGCTTCATCTAAAGGTGAACTGCAAAAGGAATAGCAGAGTCCAACATTTAGCATTATTGGTAATAGTTAAATTCTCCAGATAATCAAGTCCAATAACAATTCAATCTATTTCTTTAATAATGACTTGGGTACCACACAATACCCATCTAAGCCAGCTGGCTAATTCATGCTTTTGTTTGGCAGGTCTTGACCAACCCCGAAACAGCAGAACATCTGTAGAAGTTTGAAGATTAAATTTAAAATGTACTGCTTCTCCAAACTTTAAGCCTATGTTAAAAAACCAGAGCCATTCAACTTAGACCCCCTACAAAACAGCCTAATGCCAGAGGGGAAGTGGTATCAGTAGTAGCTAGTATGACTACTGTGGTACATGTTTAAGTGCCATGTCAACATGGAAGTCAATCTAGCATTAGAGAAGTTTTGTTTTTAGGTCACACAGTACTTTGCCTTGAAATTACTAATGCCACTTAAATATTTATGTGCCAAGCTATATTAAAAGTCTTCATATTTATAAATTATAGAAAGAAGCATTTAAAAGAACATATGTATGCTGGCCAAATAACTTTAAAAAAATATCACACTGCAGAGTCAGAAAAGTTTTGATTCTGCACCAGTATTCTTACCTTGCCTTCACTTACAGGTAGGGGTGCACTAAACCCACGGCAGCTACTGCCCAGTTTCAAAGACAGTGGCTGGCCGACATTTGTACAGGCCAAGTGCAGCAGCCCCCTCCCCCACCTCAACTTCCCCTACACACCTCTGATTGGCCAAGGGACCACAGTGGCCCCACCGCTTGTCACTGATTGGCTGTGAGAGCTGTCTGTCATGCAGCTCCCCACCACTCCCTGCTGATTAGCTGCAAAGACAGTCCACCACACAGCCCTGCCTCTGACAGCAACATGCAACTTATTCTCATCCCAGCTTTCTACACTCATCAGGTAACTACATGCACAGCACCAAGATACTGATAGTCTGCTATTCTGTAATCCAAATAGAAGCAGAGGATCCAATTGTACTGATCTGAGGGCTAGAGCTGTTATTGCAAGACTGGCAGGAATCTCTTTTAGTCATCCTCAAAACTTATTCCCACCCTCTTTTGGTTTATCCCTTTTCTTTTTAAAAGGAATGACATGCCATTTCCCCATGTAATCCTGATTTACTGTATTATGCAAGTATTATCCAACAGGTCCTGCTAACTTAGATGGGGTACACCAATAAAGGTTTTCTTGGCTGAATCCAATAACAGATTTAGCTACATGACACTGAAGGCTGTTGGAACACACCAAAAAAAAAAAAACCGGTTTATTTATGTCAGTATATTTTGAAGTGGGAGAGAACAAATGCAGTACAATTTAAAGTAATGACATAAATAAACCGGTTTTTTTTTTTGGCACACTGCAGCCCACCATCACACGTATGAGCATCCTGGCATTTAAAAATGGTGGTGGGGGCGCTTGAGCTCATTGAATGAGTTTAAGTGCCACCACCACCATTTTTAAGTGTGGGAAATGTGCACATGCATGCAATGCCCCCTGCGTCTCGCTCCCGGCAGCCCCCAAGCAGGATGCCTTGGAGGCTAGAATGTTGCCCACCTGCAAAGGGAAACCTGCCATTTCCCAAGGGTACCCAGGCATCCAGGGTGCCCAGCCAGAAGCCATAATTAATCATGCAAACATTAACCAGCTACAATAGCCAAAAAAAGTCAATAGCCAATAATGTAAATGTCCCTTTTAAGCAGTGCTGAGCCAATATGCAACTGATATATTGGTGGCACCTCTAATCTTAAACGTTTTAAGTCCTTTACACCAGTCGTCATTCAGAAGCCTAGACCCATTTGTCTGTTGGGGAATCAGAATCCCTGAGCTGAGACTAATAAAGAACAAGGAGTTCCACTGATCTACACATCAGGAAGACCCAAAGAGTATTCTGCTACCTTCTATTTCACTATTGACTTCAGTGAGCATAGGATCTCTCTCTATGTATCATTATCCAAACAAAAACAAAAAGTTGGTGACCACAGTCTTCCACAGATCTCTTCTCTTTGAAGCATACAGAATTTCCAGTGTCAGTACATTCATCCATTTAGATGAACTCTTGACATAAGTCAACCTATGTCTTCCAAGATCTCTCCTTCCTTCAATCTTTCTAGTTATGACCAGACTTTCAATTTCCTTTCCTCATAATGTGTCCGAGAAAAATACAACTGTCTCTTTCTGACATTAATCAGCAGCTTCCTCCTGCAGCGTGCTCTTAGCAAAATATCTTCTTTTGAGTGTAACTCATCTAACCTACCTTCAAGATGCACCTTAAGAACCACATCTCACTTACTTCAATTCTCTTTTCCACGCTTGGCATTGTCCAGCATTCTGATGCATACATGAATCATATATAACATAATCCAAAACTCTTAACGTCCTCCCCATAGAAATGTTATTATTTGTCAATATCTTTTTCATTTTCAGAAATGCGTCTTTTGCCATCCCTATTCTCCGTTTTATCTCACGATCACATTTACCATCTGATGTTATCGAGCTTCCCAAATAGTTACATGACCAGCCTTATCTGTTCCTTTTCCAATGTGATGTTGTGTACAGGAATGATCTTCTACTTTGTAATTAACATGCCTTCTGTTTTTCTACAGCTGATACTTAAACCCTTCTTCTTGCTTTCTCTAACAATTGTATCTAAAATTTCTTGCAGCTTCTCTTCTGAATCAGCTATTAAGACTATGTCATCAGCATAACACAAGTTGTTCAAAACCTGTCTGCCAGTGATCAGCCCTGGTAAATCCTCAATTCCATCAGTATTTTTTCACTGTACAAGTTAAACAAGTCAGGTGAAAAAACATAGCCTTGCCTCTCATCTCTCAATTTGGATGAAATCACTTAATTTTCTATCTTCACTGCTGCAGTTTGGTCCCAACAGAGGTTTCATGGCCACCTCCCCTTGTGGGGTCTGTTCCCTTTTGGGGTCTCTGGCACACCAGCTGGAGGAGCTCCAGGCCACAGTCCAGAGACTGCGTGCCATCAGGGACTGTGAGCAAGAGACAGACTCCTACTGCCAGGCCCTTCTCCCCCGGGAGCCGGAAGATAGACCACGGTCTCCCTCCAGGACAAATAAGGACTCCAGGACCTCCCATTCTGTCCAGTCAGGGGCATGGACCAAGGTGGTCAAGGGCCCTAAGGCCTGCCACACCAAGGCCCCTGACCTGCCGGAGCTTAGCGACAGGTACAGAACCTGCTGAGTTGCCAGGTCCCGCAGGCAACACAGGCTCAACTGCAGCTACCATCCCCGCTCTCCCCAAGACAAAACGTAAGGTGTTTGTTGTGGGAGACTCCATCCTGAGGGGGTAATCTGCCGCCCCGACCCCTTAGCTCGGAAAGTCTGCTGCTTCCCGGGGACCTGCATCCGAGACATCGCAGAGAGGATCCCTAAGCTCCTCCAGCCCACAGACCACTATCCCATGCTTCTTATTCATGTGGGCACCAATGACACGGCTCAGAGCGCTCCCAGCCAGGTCATGAGGCACTACAGGGATTTGGGAGCGGGGCTAAAGTGTCTGGGGACACACGTGGTGTTCTCGTCGATCCTCCCAGTCTCGGGCTATGGGCTGAGGAGGGAGAGGAGGATCCACGTACTTAACCAAAGACTGTGGCACTGGTGTCATAGGGAAGGCTTTGGCTTCCATGACCACAGCCCGCTCTTTGGCAAGAGAGGCAGCGAGCTGTGGGGAAGAGATGGCCTCCACCTCTCTCCACTGGGGAGGAGGCTCCTCTCAGCCCAACTGGCTGACCTGCTGACCGGGCTTTAAACTAAGCCCACTGATGGATGGAGGGACTACTGCCACTGCTGGCCCACTGAGCAACCCTTGCATAGCCAGCAGGCCAAGGCACTTAAGGGAGCCCATCCCTGCCCCAGCCCTGGTACAATCTGTGGGCAAGGCAAGAGCCCCCAAGGGGACACTTGCCTGCCTGTACACAAATGCCAGGAGCTTGGGGAATAAGCAGGAGCTCGTCCTCCTGCTTAATGCAAATCATTATGACGTCACAGGGATAAGAGAGACCTGGTGGGACTCCACCCATGACTGGACCACAGGTATAGACGGCTATACCCTATATAGGAGGGATCATGTAGATAAAAGGGGCAGGGGTGTAGTTCTCTCTGTTAAGGAAAGCTAGGCGTCCCTGCAAGCTGATGTTGGCAACCAGGGTGGATGACTGGAGACCCTCTGGGTTAAAATCCATGGGGAAAATGGCACAGGGGACACAACGGTGGGAGTCTACTACTACAGACCTCCCACCCAAAGTCAAGAGCTTGACCAGGAGTTCACGCAGGAACTGGCTGAGGCTGCATGCTCCAGGACAATGGTTGTCATGGGTGACTTCAATTACCCAGACATCTCGTGGGAGGATCACTCAGCAAAATCTGAGCAGTCGCAAAGATTCCTCTTGTGCATGGATGACCTCTACCTGCCTCAAGAAGTCTATGGGCCAACGAGAGGTAAAGTGCTGCTCGACCTGGTACTGGCTACTGGGAATGACCTAATAGGTGACCTAGTGATCAATGGGAACCTGGGTGACAGAGACCATGAGCTGATCACCTTCACCATCACCATAAAGCTGGCAAGTCAGTCAGCAACACGGAAGTCCTTGACTTCAGGAAAGCCGACTTTGACAAGCTCAGGAGGCTCGTCAATGAGGCCCTAAAGAACCATGACCCCAGGGAGATGGGAGTTCAAGAAGAGTGGTTGGTCCTCAACAGAGCAATCCTCAATGCACAAGCTAATTCTATTCCATCTCGGAGGAAAGGCAGCAAGAGGGCACAGTAGCCCCCCTGGCTCTCCAGGGATTTAGCAGACCTCCTGAAGCTAAAATAAAGGCCTACAAAGGATGAAAGATGGGATTCACCTCCAAGAAGGATTATTCTGCACTGGTCCGGTCCTGCAGGGAGCAAACCAGGAAAGCCAAGGCTGCAACTGAACTCCAACTAG
>NW_017728920.1:9668787-9672124 GCF_001723895.1 Crocodylus porosus | reverse complement strand
TGGAGCCCAAAACTGGATGCAGTACTCCAGCTGTGGCCTCACCAAGGCCAAGTACAAGGGGAGAATGACATCTCGGGATTTGCTTGAGAAGCATCTATGGATGCAAGCCAGAATTTTGCTTGCTTTACTAGCCGCAGCATCGCATTGAAGGCTCATGTTCATTTTGTGGTCAGTCATGACCCCCAAAGATGTGGAGAAGCTTTTAGGGAGCACAATAAAAATCAATTTACTGAGGTCCTCAGATATTTCTCCACTTCTATAAGTCTCACTGAGAACAGTTTTTAACTTTTCTATGCCAAACTCTTCAAAACATTTTATTTGTTCTACTGCAATTTCTTCTAGTCTTGTAGCTTTATTGGTTTTCATTTGGTTAACTGTTTTATATATCCCCTAACAGTACATCCTCCTTTGCCTGTGAGGTCTTTGACCTATCCATTGACCTTTAATCCCTTTATTTTTCTATCTCTATCCATTTTTCATGAAGCCATTTTTCCTTTTCTTCATTGTGCACTGATTGAATTCTTGTGTCCAGTTCCTTATACTCGTCCATACTATGGGTTTTAATCTTTCTCCCATGTATGCCATGTAAATATATATGTCATTTCAAACCAGTAGAAGCATTTAAAGCAACTATAGCAAAAACACAGTTTATCCAGCATTTTACTAACCAGAATACTCTATTAACTGGAATTTTGGCAGGATGGATGGACAACGTGGGGGCGGGAAGCTCACACGTAGCAGCTACCACCGCCACCCACCATCCGGTGCTGCCACTATTCTGCATCCAGCTGAAACGTCTACCCTGCACTGCTGCCACTCTGCATATGGCCACCGCCATCCCGCCCTGCTCTGAAAGCAGAAAACAGCAAGCCTCAGGTAACCGGAATTGTTAGATACCCAGCACCTCCCACTCCCGATTCATGCCAGATAACAGGGTTTTTACTGTACTTCAAGCAGACTTCCAAGTGTTCCATTCAAATCGGGCTAGTACGTTATTAATTTGCTTAGGAATGAGAGAGATGACAACTTCAAATGGTATGGGTTTTTTCCATTTGTTGTTATTGATTAAAACAAGTGAAACCAAACAAAGGTTGCAGCTACAGCCATGCTAGAAATAGCAAGCAGTAGATAATATTACAGAAGGGGCCAGAGTTAAATGCTTATGGAATTAAATAGTTAAGACTGCATAACATACAAGGATACTTGAATAGAAAGCATCAAAAATGAGACATAAAAATAAATTGTTTGCAAAATAAAATTAATGCTTAAAATAATGAAGTCATAAACACTGTTTAAATAGGTAGCTGAATATTAGTTGCTCTTAAACTCCCTTGGTGTATCCTTAGCTTCCTTCCAAACCCAGGAGATGAATTGGGAAAGGACCAAGAATCTGTATAGCTCATCTGTCAGGTAATTGAGACTGCTTATGTAAATCATTCCTCCTGCACCTTACCGGTCAATGACGTCGAAATATGGCGTCCTGGGGATAGGTCTTTACAGAAGAATTACTTCAAACATTAAGACTTAAAAATACTACTAAGGATGAGTGACAGATAGATGGGTCTTTACCTCAAGAAGATAAAATAAACGTAGGCACCACATTTCTATTAAACTATGAAGCCAAAAGCCACAAATATCTGCAGCCACCAATTCAATCTCTGTGCTTTGGACTGTCAGCTTCCTGATTGATACTTGGCAGTCAGTCATATTCACCTCAAAACAAGTAGGGATGCAACAGCTTCTCCATCTGTATCTACCAGCAACAGCTTCTCCATCTGTATCTACCAGCACCACCCCCACAACTTCATCCAAACAGGATAAGCATATGTTTGCTATAACCAAACTGGAAAAAGCCATCAACTATCCACCTATCTCCTTCCAGAGCCTTGCTCCCCCATCCAGCATATTCTCTTACAGACTAGTACAATACTATACTAGGTTGTATTATACTTAAGAACAGAAAAGAACTCTGTTAATAGGAAACCTTGTTAGATACAAAGCACCTTTCAGACCTTAAAGCATCACCTTCAAGCTAAAACCCCAAGTATTTCACAATGGCTAACTTATAATTAAGTCTGTGAATTCACTCTAAAAGTGGTTGCACACAGACTGCAGCCTAAACAATCTAGGTTTTCAGATAACTCTTTTTACTATAGCCTGGTCTTCACTAGCCTACTTACTAATCAAACTCCTGCAAAACATGCCAAATAACATTCCCTTTTGCTGATTCAGTACTTCTGAGTGGTGCATGACAATGGCTCAGTCTGAGGGACAGCCAAACAGAAATAGAGCTGCATCACATTTCTTACAAGTCAATCAAACAAGCACAAGAACAGCTTATCTGAAAGCTGCAGCAGGAAGGTAACATTCCTCAATATAGCTCTCTTCCTCACAGATGAGCTTTTGTTGCATATTTCCTATAATTAGTAATACATATTGCTTGTACACAAGTCTTACTCAGAAGGACACACAGCTATTGAAGTCTTTTGCAGCTACCCAACACATTAAAAAATAAGAACAAAATAAAAAGCTACCAGTATGTACAGTATCCCCATATTAGAGGGAATAGTAATACCCTGCCTATTAATAAGCATCAAAACTGCCAAGAATTTAGCCCAGCACTTCATTGTATTGTGATCTGTACCATAAAATAAATACTACTGTGGTGCCAACAGTTTTTGCAGCAGGCAGCATGCTCCCTATGAACCTTTCACGCAGCAGATGCAGTTATGCATTTGCAACATGCCACATGATGAAACATTCCCTAACTTTCTTTGCAGAAAGCTAAGAGATCCCATGTGAATGGAACACATATTATCAGACAGACCCCTTCAAGCCATTTTTCCTCTAAAGAGTACATTTATTGCACATAAAAATATAGCTCATTCATTCTTAACAGCAATCCTCTGGACCCCATAAATGATTTTCTGATATTTAACCCCAAAGCCTTTTTGGTTCCCTAGTATTAATCTGAAACAGAAAGGCATATGTTTGAAATGAACAGGAAATAACAGCCTTAATTTATCTTTTGAACCACACCCGTTTCTCTGAAAAGCCTAATCTTTTAAGAAGCATCATGATAGAACTCGCCTTTCATAGTTGGTAGAGTCGGAAAGGACCTGAGCAGATCATCAAGTCTGACCCCCTGCCATGGCAGGAAAAAGTACTGGGGTCAAATGACCCCTGCAAGGTGTTCATCTAGCCTCCTCTTAAAGACCCCCCAGGGTAGGAGCTAGCACCACTTCTCTTGGAAGTTGGTTCCAGATCCTAGCCACCCTGACCGTGAAGTAGCGGCTGCTGATGTCTAGTCTGAATCTACCCTCTGCCAGATTGTGAC
>NW_017728920.1:9649661-9666341 GCF_001723895.1 Crocodylus porosus | reverse complement strand
CCTGGGTCCTCCTTCCTCCCTTTTTTGAAGATGGGAACCACATTGGCCCTCTTCCAGTCCTCTGGCACCACACCAGAGTACCATGAGTGCTCATAAAGTCATGCCAGGGGTCCCACAATGACCTCAGCTAATTCCCTCAGCACTCTGGGGTAGAGATTGTCCGGACCAGCTGATTTAAATACATCCAGTCCTTGACTAGATCCTCACTGACCCTTGACCTAGGTGTGTCTCCCCTGGGGCCTGAGGGGGTCCCAGTGGGGGGGCTGATCTGGTCCCTGCTCAGGAAAACGGAGGCAAAGAAATTGTTAAATAGGTTAGCTTTGTCATCTTGTGTGACGACCAGATTTCCTAGCGTGTCTTGCAGGGGCTCCATGTTACCTGGTATTTTCTTTTTGCCTCCTGTGTATTTAAAAAAGGACTACTTGTTGTCCTTGATCTGGGTAGCTAGTCCCAGTTTCATCTCCACCTTGGCCTTCCTGACCACCCCCCTGCAGCCCCGAGCAACCAGAGTATAGTCCTCCCTGGTGATCGCCCCTCTCTTCCATTGGGTGTAAGCCTCCCTTTTAGCCAGATGTTCCCAGATGCTTTTGGTGAGCCATGAGGGCTTTTGCGCCCTCCTGCCTCCTTTGATCAGTGTCGGGATTACCTCTCTTTGGGCTTGGAGAATCATCTCCTTAAGGAGCGACCACTCTTCTTGGACACCTGACACCCCTCCCCTCCGGGACCTCAGTTTCTGAAGACATCCTACCAGGCAGAGGACTAAATTTATTCTAAATCAAAGAGAAAATAAATGTGTTAAACTAAGAACAGTAAAATAGGGTTCACTGTTCCAACAGTAACAAGAAAAAAAGCCACACAAAATATTTCTCTAAAATAGTTGATAACAGTTCCTTCACATTATGTTCTGGATTTTGTCTTTCTGATCCAAATTTACCATATGCATCCAGGTTGGTAATGTAGAGAGAAAACAGGTGTGATTTTTACTTTTCAAATTAAAAAAAGAAAAGAAAAACAAAGCAAGAACAATAAGCACTCCATTTTTGGAACCGGGAAGTGAAGACTTCCGTGCGATTTTTTTAAAGTACTTCCATAATTATCTGTAGTAATGAGACTCAAGGAAAAACAAAAAGATAACCTGCAACTGAAGTTATCCGAAAGGAGCAAACTTTCTTTGAGAGAACAAATGAACTGCCTTCAAGGTTTCTTCAGGTGAGACTGACAGGGTCAGTATTTCAACAAGTCTCATGGGCTGGGGGAAGATGAGGTGCTGAACTGATGTTCCAATTCATTTTGGGGGGGCTTGATCATTTTTAAGGTACACTTTCTGAACCTATAATTTGTTACTTTAGGTCTCAAATAAGAATTACATTTATCTGTGTCCCAGCATCACCTAGAAAACCCTACAA
Source organism: Crocodylus porosus (assembly GCF_001723895.1). Lineage (NCBI taxonomy): Eukaryota > Metazoa > Chordata > Crocodylia > Crocodylidae > Crocodylus > Crocodylus porosus. The sequence continues at coordinate 9,664,935 of NW_017728920.1, read as the reverse complement.
TACATCAGGTTCTGAATTGTAATAAGTATTGAACCAAGATACTACTATACAAGAAGCTCCAAAAGATAATGAATTCACAGAAAATTATGCCAGACTTCAAGTTAGTAATACCATAAATAGGGACCTACCAAAATCACAGCTGCGTGATTTTCATGAAAACCATGATTTCAGACAGGCTCCACGAAAAAGTGCAGGCTCCCTGAAAAAAAAGCACAAACCAAAAACCTTTCCTAAAATAAAATGCTGGCTCCCTCTGAGTAGCCAACAGTCCTTATGGCTGCTGCAACCTGGCTGCCAGCCCCTCAGCCAGAAGCGTGGGGGAGGCTCACCATGTTCAGCCCACTAAAATGGCTGCCAGCCTGGGGATGCATCAACAAAACTCCCTCAAGTTCATATATTTAAACTAAATGAATCAAAGTCTCTTTTCTGCCAGCATGTGGAAGTCAAAGGTGTTGCAAATAGAAACTAAGGAAGAGTTTAACAGTTTTAAGAGCCTCTGTGCTGCTATCCTCTGCCTTAACTGGACAATCTATCAGCACCTCACAATTCATGGAGAAGTATTTGTGATTTTCGTTTTAAATAAAGAACCCCCCAAAATTATGTCCAATTTAGTGATTTGCCAAATGATATTCCACTGTCACACAAAAAAACAGAGGATAGGGGAGTAACATAGGACTTGTTCCTCTGGCTAGTATTTGGAAGGGGAAGAATGGGCCAAAAACATTAGAGAGATAATACCCAGTATCTCAAAAAGACAACATAGTTCACAGTGCTTGCCAGCAGCTGATTATATATAGCCCCATAAACACAGCTGATCATCCCCAGTTGGATTAAATGACACCCTGAGGTCACTTTCAGCCTTACTTCTCTGATGATATTATTTGCCATTTACCAGTTCCAGGGTCTGTACAGACAGAGTTGAGCAACTGAATTACCTTTGGTAGTGTAGAGCTGAGAATAATGGCAAGGGAAAAAAATTCCAAAATAAAGCAGCAATGAAGTCCTCAAACAGCTCTAAACCCAGTCACCCACAGTATGCTAATTGCCTCCATGCAGTGTCTGACATACTGTTAGTCAGTCACAGAACCTGCATGTCTTTTTTGTTGTACATAAATCTGTAATAGTTGGCTGTAGTAAATTTCATCTATCGAAATGCTGGTTTCTCCTTTGACAAGATTGCTCCACTTTTGAGTCCATGTATATTTCAGACAAATTACAGAAGCTTGCTGTGCAATACTCTCAAGACCCATATGGAATATGTTCAATCAAAACTTACCACAGTATTTTTCCAAGCCAAGCCAGGGTCCTTTAGAAACAGCAATACATTCACACAGTGTTTTCATTTTATTATTTTTTTAAACTATACAGAATCATAGAAAGTTAGGGTTGGAAGGGACCTCAGGAGATCATTTAGTCCAACCCCCTGCTCAAAGCAGGACCAGACCCAATTGGACCAAAGGTTTGCCGAGCCAGGCCTTAAAAACTTTGAAGGACAGAGATTCTACTACTTCTCTAGGTAAACCATTCCAGTGCTTCATCACCCACCTAATGAAAAAGTTTTTCCTAAACCTCTCCCTTGCTGCAACTTGATACATACAACTTCCAGGCTGTGACCACAGTCCAAAAGGTGGTTTTTTAAAAAATCTCAAATATTCCCTATTACAAGGTAATATGTAAGATTGACTATCACACAATAGAAGATTTCAGTGTCTATCAGAAACACAAAAGACGGTCTGCTGCTATCCCTTGAAAGAACAGTCTGTGTTTGCTTGTTACAATGTCTAAATCATGATGGCCTCATAGTAGGTGCAGCAAGCAAGTTAGCCTGTAAAATGAGAGCTAAAAGGTAGGGATGTACTGATAGCGTTTTTTTGGAGGCCAATACTGATGGCTGATTTTTAAGGAGTCATATCAGTCTATACAGATCCGATTCCAATATGCAGCCAGGCAGCTTGGAGACCATGTTGGGCTGGTAAGTCTGGTGTGGGGGAAGGGGTGGCAGGAGGGAAGGAGTGTTGGGGATGGGGATAAGCAGATGGAGGCCCCTGTAGTGAGGGAGGGAACAAGACAGGGGCAGGCACAGGACGGAGCTGCGATCAGCTCATCTGGAAGCACACGGGGTTGGATCCTGCCCTGCACACACCCTGGGAGGATATGGGAGATGTGTGCTCCCAACTCTGTGTGGGGTGGGGTGAGATAACACTCCGGGATAGAGCCAGGGCTGCACCAGGCTTTTCTGGCAGGGCCTGGGCTGCGCTGTGTTTGGGATGGGTGCCAGCAGCGCTGGAAGAGGGTTACAGGGGTGGGGATGGGAAGGCTGCAGCCATCCCAAAATTTGCCCTAGCCCTCCAATCCCTCCACCCAGCACCGCCACCACATACCCCAAATGCAGCACAGCCTGGCCCAGCTCCTGCCAGAAAAAACCCAGCACAGCCCCCAGGCCCACCCCACAGCAGCAACCCACCCTGCCCCATGCACAGATCTGGAGTCACACACCCCTCATGCTCTCCTGGGGTGCATGCAGTGGCAGAAGCCATCCCTCCCTCCTCCCCCAAGCATCCCCCAGACAAGCTGCTCGCAGCTCCATCCTGCACCCACCCTGCTCTAGCTGAGCAGCGCCTGCCACAGCCCCAGCCCCACTACCTCCCTCACCCTGGGGACCTCGATCTGCCCTCCCAATACTACTTCCCTCCCCCCACACCAGACCTACCAGCCTGATGCTGATCTCCAAGCTGCTGAACTGAGCTGCTCACCCCATACATGATGAGGCTGCACATATACACAGGGCATTTATCAGCCACATTGGCTGCATCAGGCAAAAAAAGCCTATTTCCAACACAATTTTTCCTACAATGGTGCCGGATCCAATATGGGGCTGATGCATCAGTGCACCTCTACTAAAAGGGCTTTAAAAAAAGTACCACATCAGTCACTGTCCACAGTGGAAATGTATTAGCTTAAAAGATGTTAAGGCCCAGATAACCAGCTTATACATATTAACATCCCCTTCTTTTCCTCTCAATCCTGATCTGTGCATTTTAAACTATCACCACCCCAGGACACCTATGGCCACCTCAATACTTAAACATTTGCACTCTTCGATACTAAAAAAGGAACATACTAAAGGTAATTAATTCTTTAAGTGACTCTGCTGGCAGCATGCAGCTTAGCAGCTACTTGTTTATATACACAGGTATAACCCAAGGCTACTCTCAAACTGGACTATCTGTAACTGGATTCCCCCAATCAAAATCAATTTGTAATTATCCAATCAGCTTCATAAGGCTGCCTTCACAAGGCAGTATCTCTCTGTGTGGCATCCCTTCCAGAAGGGCAAATGATTCAAATGATTTCCCAAGACAAGCTCAATTACTCTGCATTTGTTCTCTCCCACTTATCAAAGTGGCACTATATTTCTTCATTCATTCCTAAAAGCTGCCACAGAGACTTAAAGAAATCTTAATGTACACTCTTTATGAAAGGGAAGGTCCTTTATTTTATTTATTTTACAAGGAGGCAACAAGCCAGTGTGAGATCATACATTACTGGAGAATTGTTTCACATCATATTGGAGCTACATATTTTCATCTTTATTAAAATGAAGTGTCATTTTAGAAGGTGCAATGAGACATTAATGAGGGGAAAGTAAAAGGCTGTCAAAGCTTTAATATAAGAAAAGATGACTCATTTCCTTTCCAATATTAAGGACTTACTTGTCCTTGAATATCTAAAACAGGTCATTTAAGTGTGCCCAAAAAAGTAAGTAGCTAAACAATAATCAAAACACCTGCAATATCCATGGCAGTTTATCCAGAGAATGCTTCTATGAACATATTCCATACTCTAAGTGACAGTATTTCAATATCAGAAACTGATAAACTTTCCAAGCAAGTAAGCCAATCTAATGGTAAGGTTCCCTGTTTAAGGTAACAACATAGTCTTCCAGAAATCTGAGGGATGTGGACGTGGTAGTAATTGGATTTAGAGAAAACAAAAAGTAAGGGACAGAGGCAACTACCAGGTACAATTCTTTTAAAGTCTGGAAGAGCAGCATGACTGTACAAGCACTAGACATATTCCTTGCAGTAATGGCCTCAGCACCTTTGGACAATAGAAACAAATTATTGAATTTATTACCTGTTCTGTGGACTAATGCAGAGAACAAGTGATGAAGGTGGCTTTAGAAAAAACAATATTACAGCCATCTTTCCCAAGCAGCAAATGTCTCAGAAAGAAGAAGAGCTTAGAGTTCTGCACTGCAAAGATTGTATATCAAACAATGATGCGGTGATATGAGTCACCGTACAAACTTGAGATGAAGTTACAGCAATTAGGTCATTTAGGCTGTTCTCATCTCAGTAGGAAATCTCATCGCTAATGCCTACATTAGAAACAGATTACATACAAGCACAGCTACTTTGGTCAGGAGTGTGATTTTTTTTTTTCTTCCCACCAAAACTAAGAAACCAGATCATCTGCCACGGCAGATGCAGCTTCACACATACAAAAAATAAGCTACACTGGTATAAATGCAGCCACACTCGCAGACTGTGCAACACAACTGTAAAGCCTTAATTATTCTTTACTCTAGTCAAATGAATTGTTATTGGACCTTCAAACCTTGAAAGTAGTTTGGATTTTGTTAAAAAGCCAACCTCTAGTTCTTTTACAGAATTACAGCAGACAGGTTCATGAAGTTCCCTAGAAATTACAAAGGAAATATAGTCTTATCTAGTAATTTAATCCAATACTTTAATATGCAATTAGAGTTTCAAAATGCATTCTCAACTTTACTCAATAGCTAAACTCACTTCAAAGCCTCACTCCACAGTAGAACAGGAAGTTCTTTAGCTAGTTTCACATTTGAGGAAGCACATCCCTCTTATTCCCCAAATTCAACTATCTGGTACACATGAAACTATATCCAGTATAACAACAACAAAAAATCACTTTAGTATTCCAAAAACTTTTAACTTGCTACTGGTTTGTCTTCTACAGGAAGACTTGGGAACTGACCGGCACTGCAGTCAGCTAATCCCTGGCTGTCATTCCAGCTTGTCCATGCTTGGAATAGAGGGCTGTTCTCTTGCCCCTCTTTCCCACTGCAGCCTCTGCTTACTGCCACCAGTGAAAAGCATTGCAAGCAAGGATTCAGAGTAGCTAATTTGGTTATGACAGTAAGCAGAGGCTGCAATGCAGGGATAAGAGGGGCAAGAAAGCACCCCTCCACATGAAACAGATAGCTGGAGCAGCAGCCAGGATCAGTCACCCATTACTAAAATGCAAGCTGGACTGGTGGAAGTGGGAGATTAGCCAATTCATCTTAAAACACAAGCTGGATAACACCTTTGTAGGCCTAATCAAGTTTCTTTGTGGGGAGCAGATAGCCAACCCCTGCTCTATAAAACTACAGAAAATCCTGAAAAATCAGTCCCCTCAGCCTCTGGACTACTGAGCCCTTCAAAGTATATTCACTAACAGCCTCTGTACTGTGGCAAGAGAGACAGAAGACACCCTTTTGATTTTCAATCAGTGTCATCAATAGCTAAGGGGCAATACTGATCTATTCTAAGGAAGAAGTGTCTCCATCAGTTCACCTCAGCCAGGAACACCACAGATGCAAGGAAACAGAGAGTGGATCCAGCTCCTATTTTCTGGGAATGGGACATCTTTCTAACACCAAATGGTTCAGACAAGTCCTCTGGTCTCTTCTGCAGCATAAGAAATAAATTGAGTACTGTGCTAACCACTATGCATAGACAGCAGCTAACAATGATGTACACAAAACAAGCTACCTTAACCAAACTGTTTTATTTAAGTAAATGAGACAGGGCACAATAAATTTCTCTTCGCTAACAAGACAGCCAAGTTCAATCGTGTGGGGTTCCCTATTACTAAAGAAAAAGTAGAGTTAAATTTGCTGGACCTTTTTAAAGGGTACCCAGGGAAGGCATTCAAAGAAGCATCCTTCCAACAGATTTACTGTGGTATGTCTATGGTTAAGTCTTTATTATTTATAACAGATGCAACTGAACAGAAGCTGTGCATAGACTAATTACAATTTTAAATAAGGGTATATTGACACTAAAAAGTTCTATGAAAAATATCTCCCATGCTCAACACAATTGCTGGTAATACTGGTGACAGGCCTAATATGTAAAAACTCCCTGCAGATGAGACTTATTCTTACTGATTTGTGACAACAGAAGCCTTGCTATCCTAGGACTCCCAGAGCTTATGAGTTCTGTGGACCAAGTGTGAATACAACGATCAGACAAGATCAATGGGACTGAAATGCAAACCTGGTCCAAGCAATTTTTAACTTGGATTTCTTAAGTTGTTCTGAACAGATAAGGAAGGAGACAAATGGCCTAAAGTAACGGCAGAACAGTTTAGGGTTCACTTAGAGAAGCTAGATGCTTTCAAGTCGGCAGGGCCAGATGGGATGCATCTGAAGATACCAAAGGAATTGGCCAAACTAATTTTGGAGACACTGACTATCCTTTTTTGAGAACTCATGGACATCAGGTAAGGTCCCAGATGACTGCAACAGAGCAAATATAATGCCCATCTTTAAAGAAAAGAAAGAAGGAGGATCTGGGGAACTGAAGACCAGTCAGCCTGATCTCTATACCTGGAAAGATCAAAGCAGGTCCTCAAGGCATCCATTATGAAGCACCTAGAGGAGAAGAAGGTGATCAGGAACAGTCAGCATGGATCCACCAAGAGCAAGTAATGCCTGGCTCTGTAGAGGAGAAGAAAGCAGCAGACACAGTATACTCTGACTTTAGCAAGGCTTTTGACACTGTCTTTATGACATTCCCATTAACAAGCTAAGGAAATACAGACTAAATGAAACAACTGTAAAGAGGATATGCAACTGGTTGAATCATCATACTCAGCAAAGCAGTCCTCAACAGCTCAATGTCTAATTGGGAGGAGGTATCAAGTGGGGTTCCCCAAGGGTCTGTTCTGGATCTACTATCGCTAAATATCATCATTATTGATTTGGAAGATGAAATTGAATGCATACTTAGCATCCATTTGTGGATGACACCAAGTTCGCTGGAATTGCAGACACTCCAGAGGGCAGGGCTAGGATCCAGAATGACCTGGATAGACTGCAGAAATGGTATGCAGTCAATTAGATTAGATTCAACAAGGACAAGTGCCAAGTCTTGCACTTGGGAAGGAATAACCACATGAACAAATACGAACTGGGGAGTGACGCCCTAGGCTGCAGTACTGCAGAGAAGGACCTGGGAGTTATGGTTGATCATAAACTGATTACAAGCAAACAGTGTGCTCTTGCTGCAAGAAAGCCAACAGCATCCTAGGTTGTATTACCAGGAGCATCACTTGCAAATTAGGGAAGTGATTTTTCTGCTTTATTCAGCACTGGAAAGGCCCCAGCTGGAGTTTTGGGTCCCACTTGCCAAGGAGGTGAGCAGTTTGGAAAGAGTCCAAAACAAACAAACAAAGAATCAGAGGCCTGGGAGACAAGGCATATGAAAAAAAGGCTAAAAGACCTCTGGTTATTTAGTATAAAGACAAAAAGACTGAGGGGGGAGTTGATTACAGTCTTGAAATACCTGAAGGACAATTACAGAGAGGATGGAGGTGGGCTTTTCTCTGTGGCTGTAGGGGACAGGACTAGGAGCAACAGACTCAAGCATCAGCAGCTTTCCTATGAGTTTATGAGCTGTACATCAAGAAAAACCATATTTAGCTGCTCCCACTTGGAGATGTAGGTTGTTTGTATAAAACAAGTCAAATACACACGTTAGAACCCATCTATAAACTTTATGGCACTGTTTTAAGTTCAGATTCCAAGCTATTAGAGATCAACACTTTGCTTCCAAAAGTGGCAAAAAATTACATTGAGGACACAAAATGCTTAGGTCAACATACAAGGAATATAATGTGCCCTGCTCCTAGGGAGTCTTGAACGTAAAGGGGAAGGTGTGTCGCGGGGCACTTCAGGGTGAGGCTAATGGGGGTTGGAGGAGGCCTCATAGGGGCTTCACAGTAGTGTGGGGACCCCAGTGCCAGAGAGGGCACAACATTTAGGGGTGCACTGACCCCAGCCCTGAGAAGGGACACAGTGCTGTGGGGGCCAGGCATGGCTATGGCCACCTGAGCACGGAGAAAGGGGGCCAGGCACGGCTATGGCCACCTGAGCCCCAAGCACAGGGAAAGGCCCCAGGGTGGGCGAGAGCGTCCATGAGGGCATGGGCAGTGGAGAAAGACGAGCCAGAGGACCTGTGAGGGCATGGGTGACGGTAGGACCCACGTGTAGCCCAGAGGCGATAGTGCAGTGTCAGCAAAGGCAGGGCATAGACTGGGACATCTCAGGGCACCGTGCCAAAGAAGGTAAAAAGGCAGCCTCCCTTTAACAATATCAACATCAAAGATGTGGCAGGCGAGATAGTGAGGGTACATCGAAACCAATTTGGCAGGGTAGGGGGGCCACCCCTAGGTCATGCCCTGCCACAAGCCCTCTGGTATTCTTGACAGTCAATGGTGCTTCAGAGTCTACTGAACACTTGTTTAGAAGTTATAATGTTGAACACTTAACTTTTAAGTATCATTTCCTGAAGTAGGCATGGTTCTTCTGCTTCACCTATGGCAAGTTAGGATGTTAGGTCTGTGTTATGTCAGGGTTGATGGTAGTCTTGTATAAAGGTTAGATTATGGATTGTATGGGATGGTTTGGATTGCGATGATCTTGCCTCTGGCAGCAGGCTGGACTAGATGATCCCTGGAGATCCCTTCCAGTCCTATTTCTGTAAGTAAAAGTGGTGACCCTTTGGGTTGAAATTAGTTCAACCTTAATCAAATACATGCAGACACACAAGATCTGTAACAAGACTCTGCATAGATAAAAATGCTACAGATTATCACTGAAGTTACTGATTGGTACAATTTTAAACATCCACACAAGTTTAAAATGGTATTCAATACATCTGAGTAGCTCTGCGATAGGTAACTGGATGTAATAGTGTATCTGTGGATCTGATGACCCAACAGGTCCCTTGCAGCTTTCAGAATAAGAAAGTTCACATCATTTAAAGCATAATTAAGAATAAAGAGACTGTTACCAAATTATTTTGAAAAGAATATGCTTACCATGTTTCTTGATCATACATGAATACATGCAGTACTGAACAACTTCCATTAAATCCTAAATGCATTCAGACTGCTGTTGGGAACTAGTAAACCCAGTGTTCTTCTCCAAAACTTGGGAAATTAAAAAAAAAAAATAGCCTGAATACATCTGCATTTTTGCTGCATTACTAGAATAATTCCATTAGGTATCATATCTATAAATTCCCCTTGCTTTATTTATTTGTTTTTATAGGAGTCTCTTGGCAGTTACTCTGACATCCAAACAACCTTTGCACATACGCAGAGCCCTTTGGACTCTCTGAACTGAGAACTTTAACCTCACTTTTTGTGATTTCAGGAATCCAGACACACACCTAAATGCTTAAGTTGCATGAAAGCAGGTATCACACCACTGTTTCTTAACAGTAAGAAATTATAAAGATAAGTATTCTGAGCCAGTGCAGAGGATTACATTTTGTATATTTTTATATTTTAGCATCCTATTGCTCATGTTTGAAAATATTTATAGTTTATTTCTGCATAAAGGTCCTCTGCAAAAGACAGCTCTCCACCCCCTAAATATGTTCCTGTATCATGAAATTGCTACCATTAAAAGCTTACCCTCCACACCCACACCAAGCAGCCAGCAGCAATCAGCTGCAATGTGGAATCAAAGAAAAGATTTCCCTGTTCTTCTGCCCATAATTATCCCTATCCTCAGAAACATGCATTTAAAAACAATTCTCTCTTTCTCATTGCTCAGTGAACTTTTTTTCCACTTGAGAGCCAACTACCCAACAGTAAAATACCGGCAAGTCCTGGCTACATTACATCCAGAATGTATTACAGAATAGACTCCATATGCACTCCATACACCTTACAGCCGTCCATCTCAAATTCCTAAAAGCCAGTGGCATTACTGGCTGTTATATTGGTCTTTCTTGCAATGCTTTTCAGCAGTGACAGTGAGCAGAGGCTACAGTGATGAGAAGCCCTCTATACCAACCGTGGCTGGTGTATAATACTATCCAGTACACCTGCTTATGAGGTCAGGTATTGCACTTTTTATCAAACACTACCACTCCAATACTCAATTCATTCTGCAATGGACTCTTCAAAATCTACAGTCCAAAAGAAAATAAATAAATAAAAAAATCAATGGAGTCTCATTCAGTTCCACTTCTGCTGTTCAGAATGGCCTTGCCATGAATCCCCTATTTTGCTCTACATGAAAAGTATTACTAAATCACGTGAATTATTAAATCTAAGGTCAGCCCCCCTTAGACATGAAGCTGAATCTTCCTCTACCATTTCTGCTGTTTTCTTCACACTTTTCAGCAATTTGTCATCTACCCCTTCCTGCCACTGAGTTTCATGTGCCTTTCCCCCACCTCTACTACTACTCAGATTTTGACTTCTGCCATTCCCAGTCTCCACTTACCTTTAGCAAATTTCCCCTTAGTTTCCTATATTTACATATGGCTTTGAAAAAAATGGATGAACTCCTCAGCTGTATAAAATGATCACTCCTTCAACCTTATTTAAATTAAGCACTGTTTCTCCAATTTTATTTATCAATTGTCTATATACCATCTCAGCTCCTCCAGCAGGTTACCAATGCCTCTTCAGCACCATGATCTCGACTCTCTCTCTCACTGCAAGGTCCCTACTACAACACCTACTTCTAATCTCTCTTCCCTTATTCAGTCTCAAATCTAGCTTCTTCCACTCCTTTTTTGCCATTTTCCAGGCCAAACAGGATTACCTCTTTACTTTTACAATGTGAAACCCATCTCCTGCTGATGGCTTCAACTCTTTCCTTAAACTTTCATTCTTTACATCCAAGATCTTGTGACTTTCAAGGAGGAACCTGACAAGTATGCACTTCTTTCTGCCTGTAATCTTTCTGCCCTGTGAAGTACAGAAAAGGATATCCCATTTGTGCTATCTATCAATACTCCTGGTCTCCAGCCTACACCCAAAGAGCACCCCTTGCTTTCTTTCCATTTCACATATAAAACATTCCACCTCCCGTTCTCATATTCATCCACTGGTCCCACTCACCTTCCTAATTCCCTTTCATTTTAAGACTACCAAGGAAGCAGTGCCTTTGGCCCATTTGAGTTCTTTTGTTCCACCTCCTCTCACACACACGCATGCCTCCACTCTTAACTTCAACTGTTCTCTTCTAGATCTAATCACATCTCTATAAACAAGAGTATAGACCTAGCCACATCTCCACAGACAGAGTATAACAACCAGAGCATAATTTTCCATCTCCTGGATCTTCAACTACTTGACATGGTTGCAAACGCATTCTTGACATTCACCTTGCTCTTTTGTGATTCATCCTTCTTACAGTACTAAAAGCCTGTATCTATGAGCACATTAGAATTTCACTCTGTATGGAAGAGGGAGTACAGCAATCTCTTCCATTAGGTTCTGCATTTTTCCCCAAAACCATGCTTTTTCCATATTGTGCTATAGCATTCAGCTCCACTATTTTTTACGCTCCCTGCCCCACCCCATATCACATTAAAACAGAAGACATTAGATTACATGGAAGAAAACTTGCATAGTTTTTATAACAGACTCCATCCACATGCACTACTAAGAACAAAAGCCTCTGCAACATTAGGTCCTACAGAAGACTTGCCAAAATCCCATAAAGTAGCTAAGTGACATGACAGCTAATGGAAGATTCCACTGGAGCAGCCAAAATGGCTCGGGCAAATTCGTTTATCTCCCGTGTCCCCAAAGAAGATGATATTTTGAAAGGGTGATTTTTATTGTTCTGTCTCCAGGCTTGTTCACACCCCTAGCAACCTGTGCACAGCTAGGATGTCACAATCACATTTTGTGGAGCGTCATAAGTGAAGAAATAAGACCTATGTATTTTTTTTAAACATCTGTTTAGCTTTTTCACATGGTCAAGGTACTCTTTGCCTGGTCAGCACACTCATTCAGTACATAAATTTCAGTTTCTTAGCCATTAAAATCACCTTTTAAAGTTTATAAATACATTGGGAAGCAAAGTTTAGTACTTCCAAGGGCCAGATTAGCTCAGAAAATAAGTAATTCTAGTTGTTTGATTGCAAGATTTAACTAATTGCCAATGGGTAATTATACCACAACCAAAGTGCTTATGTTTTATGTTGTACCAATTACAGGGTAGACTTAATTAATAATCAAAATATTAAATGAACTGCTACCTTTAGATAGCTGGGCATTCTATAACTACAGAAACATAGTAATCACTAGAGCTACTTTTCAATTGAAGTGAATAGGAATTTATGCCTTAAACAGAATCCAGTGTCTCCCTGCTCTGAGGAATCATGCTCCAAGTCAGGCTTAAACTGAAACTAGGAAGAAAGAGTCACAATTACCAAGCAATTTAAATAGTTTTACGTTTTCAGAGGCTTTTTTACAGTTCTTAGGAATTGTGTCATATATATTGTTGCAAATCATACTGAAAGCTTTTTCCTCACATAATTAATGCAACTTGTTACTTTACTGAGACAATCCATTGAGATACATCCACGCAAAGCCATAGGAGAAAGTCATAAACAAACATAAAACAAAGGACTTCTATAAGAACTACATGAAGATTTCAAAATGGAGTAGTTTGCTCACTTGACTGCAAGTGTGGGGGGAGGTACGTTAGGCTGTTATTGGTATTGTTTCCACAGTTGTTTATAAACATGTCTTGAAAATTTTACACTGATTCCCCAACATTTTTCTGCAATAAGGCACTACATGCCTAATTGCTAGAAGCATACACATGGTTTTTCAAGCAAAGACAAAACAACAGTTCATAATCACCATTCCCAACATAAGCGATGTTCTGATTTTCTACAGAAATCTTGAGTAGGTCTCTAAATGCAGTCCAACACTTTGATTATGACACAATAACATATCACTTTACTGACATTGGAAGACAGCAGAAAAAGAATCCATTCTGAATTTGTATTTTAATCACACTCCTTTCATCCTTCAAGCTCCTCTCTGCACCCATAAGAAGTTAGTCCCAGGTTCATATGCAAGATTAATCTTACAATTACTATTAACTAATGACTCAGCTAATACACTGAGGGTCAAACCCACATGCTCGAGCAATAGAAGTCAGAGGCATTCCCAGGACTCATTCAAGATACAGACCAACAGACAGTGCCACCTACCGTATGCAATAGATGGCTGCTCAGTGAAGACTGTTTTTCTGTTTTACTTTCCTTGCAAGAATAACAAGTCTCCACACACTATAAAATTCCCCTCATACTGAAGCTATGATTTTACCCTTGTGTTGTTTGTGTAATATGTGTTTGTTAATCTAGGGCAGAGAAAATTCAACATCTCTCTCAAAAAGACGACACATTTTAGAAATCAAAAAACAAGAAAAAAAAAATCAAGCCCAATTAAAATAAAATTTGCCCTTTCCTTCAGCTGCCACCAAAATTAACTATGCTAGTCTCACATTGCTTACAATAGCCATCAATATCATTTCTATTTAGTGCTCACTAGTTATCCCACTTGAAAGAGACTTAATTCTCACAGTCATTTTTAAAAAACTGACCCAGAACATAACTGCAATATACATTAGTTGAATTGAACATCTCACAAGATCAGGTGGCCAAAATGACTTTTCTGATTTCTTTGCTTGATTAGAGAAGTCAAAAATATACTCTCAAGGTCTCAAATATAAACCTTCCCTTACAGACCTGTTTGGTACTTCTACCACTTGCTTAAGGAGATTTCGCTTGTAATCTGCTTAAGACTGGTGGAAATGAGTATCAATGCACAAAGTAGTGATGAACAAGATGCATGGAACCAATCTTTTTAAAATCTTATACAGCATTCAACAGGCCAGTTTCTGCCACTTCTCTTACCACACACCTTACTTCACTGTACTCTACAAGGATTCAAAACCCTCCCTCTTCAGATGCTTATGTACAGATGACTTGCCTGTTCCCTAAATAAGTCTATAGGGAAGGTGATGCTTAAATTTCTTCCCTGCATAAAAAAAAAACAGTATTAGAAGCAGAACAAGAACAGGGATCAGTTACAAATGTAAGTTTATATCTGGAAATTATAGGATAGGCTCAAAAAAAAAAAAAATCAGACTTTTCTGCTTGAACTGTTAAGAGCTCATGCTTCTTTTAGCTTTAAGTTATCTATATACAGGTGTATTTAAGAACATCACATTTCTTTTCACTTTATTTTCCAGTAAAAGTTACTGCAGCGGAGTCGCATAGACCCTCTAAGGTTACAGCACTTTCTATTCAAAATTATATGAAAAGATGGTTATACAGCAGAGACTAGATATGCAAGAGAGAAAACGGTAAAGTCAACGAACAGTGCTTTCCTGCAGGTATCAGAACCGATCCTTGGCCTGTACTCTGCCCCCGCATACCACCTTCACAGGCTGCACACATTTTATTAACTGCATTTGTTCACTTTAACGCCTGTACAAATTTGAGTCAAGCAGGAAGTGCTAAGGAAGGCGGTGGCATGGCATTAAACTAACAAAATAAGTGGGACCCTGAAGACAAAAGTCAAAAAGAAAGTTCATAAGCACCAAACAAAGGCACAGAGGACTCGGCAGTCCAAGGCGACATTTTTGCCAAGACAGGGAGGTCCCTGCTAAACTTAAAGCCATTCAATCTCTTTGCCCAAAGCGCGGGTTCTTCCCCGAAGCGTCAGCAGGAAGTCTGACACTACGGCACGATTCTTCCGAGCCTTGGCCAGGGCCTGCCCCGCAGCCACCTTCCTCCTTCCTGCCCGGGAGGCTCGGGCTTTCCTCAGCGCCGCCAGCCCCGGGCAGCGCACCGGAAAGAGGGGGCCCCCGCCCGGCCTGCAGGCACCCAGCACCCAGCACAACTTCAGCGGGGCTCAACCGCGGCGCCGAGGCGGGAGGCTCGGGGCAGCGCCACGGAAGAGAAGCCACTGGCTGGGGCGCGAGAGGCTCCGGCTCGTTTCGGAAGCGAGCCCGGACAGGGAGTGCGGGGACTGGCGAGCCCGGCATCGCGCTGCGGGAGGGGAAGAGCGCGGCGCGGGCATCCCCCGAATCACTGCAGAGCCGCGCCGCGCCGCCACGGGGGGACGCTGCAACTTGCGGCGGGCGGCTCCCGCCCCCCGCGGCTCCCGCAAGCGCCTGAAGGGCGCGGCGCGG
>NW_017728920.1:9636781-9649561 GCF_001723895.1 Crocodylus porosus | reverse complement strand
GCGCCCTACGCGCCGCGGCCGCCATCTCGCCACTGGAAGCCGCCCCGCACCAGCCGGCTGCACAGCAGGAATTCTGGGGCGGGGCCGCCGCGCACGCGCCGCCCAATCCCCCACCCGAGCGCCCTGCGGGGCGGAGCCAGCTCTCGCCCTCGCCCTGCAGCTACAGAGCAGCGACGCCCAGCGATTATGTAAAGCGAGAGCGGGGCTGGGTGCGCCTGGGGTGGGGCTGCTCCCGCGAGGCACCCGGAGCCTGGGGGCCGCCGCGCCCCGCTCGGGCGAGGAGGCAGCGTGTTTTGCAGGCGTCGTCTTCTCTGCAGCGGGTCAGCCCGCGGCGCTGCCTCCTGCCTGGGGCGGGCTCTTCTCAGCCGGCCTCGGGGGTGCCCAGGCTGGTGCTGGGGGTCGCTCTTCCTTCCGCGCTGCTGCCTGCCCACGGGTCTCTGGAAACGCCTCAAGGAGCGGAGCTTCCCCCGTACTTGCGTCCCCAGCCTGGTGTATGGCGGGGCGGGGAGCGGGGCCCACCCTTTGCGGTGCCCTCCAAAAAGGTCATTCTCCCTCCCTGCCCCCACACCGCTTTGTCTCTAGGATAATGTTACTTCACTTTCCAGCCCCGAAGGCCAGGTGAGTGTCCCGGGGCTGGCCACAGACCGCATCCCCCGTGTAGACTTGGTCCACAGGCTGGATGCAGCTGGGTGGGGGCTTGTGGGTGAGATCAGGTGGGCTTGGCCAGCCCCACACACACTGGAACCAGCTAAAGGCTGCATGTGGCCAAACGCACCAACTAGATCACCCCATGGTCAGATTACCTGCCCTGCGGGGTGCCTTCCAGGTCTGGAAATTTAGCAGGAGCTGAGCAGCAATTAATGCCAATGTTCCTCCCACTACCAAATTTCCAAGGTGAATGCCACTGCTCTAAGATGTTCCCCCATCCTATTGGCAGTAGGAGGGAGAAGGAGAAGCAGAAGCTGCTACTTTCTAAGCAGAAGTTGCTGCAAGGCACCTGTGAGGAGGTGGGAGACCTAAAAAGTTCTTTTAATTATTTTTTTAATCAGTGCAAAACTTAGACAGGTGTCTACACCCACACAGTGTCTTTTTAAAGATGTGGCTGGTTGAGCCATAGCTCTCCTTGTGGATTTCCTGGAACTCAAATGCTGGAGGAAAAGGACCACAACCCACAAGAGCACAACCTGGGTCAAAAAGAGGACTGCGGTGCTGAAGAGGCTAAACAGCAGGACAGTTCCTCCTTCAGGGAGATAAGTCTTTGCCAAGCTTCCCCTCAACCCATAAGTGGTCAGGATGAGACTGGAGAACAGTTTAGGAGAAGCTTCACGTGCAATTGAAGAAAATTTTACTAAAAGAGAATGAAGGTGGGGGTGGAGGGGAGAATTGTGTAGCTGAGTAGCTAAGGCAAAGCCATAAACAGTTTAAATTTAATCACATAGTTTGAATGATGAAATTCCAGTATTATTACATCATCGAAGTAGTGACATTACAACATGTAATTGTTATATTTTGCCGGATAACAAAATGGGTCAGGGTGATGCACTGATGATAGGTAGAATTTGCCTCTCCATATGACATGACAATAACACAGATTGGTAAGAAGAAGTTTAGAAAAATGAAGCAATAAATTATGAGTGACGTGTATTGCAAATGGCAAATATAATTGTAAGTAAGAAAAACATAGTATGAAGATAATATCTTAGAGTTGCAACGTTGAAGTATCAGGGCATAACAAAACATAATTCAGAGCAATGAAGTCAAAGCCTAATATTTTGTTGATATAAAGCAAGTTGTTACAGTGGCCTACAGCTGTTCTCAAGTACTCCCAAGATCTTTCAGAGAGCAGAATCCTTGACTGAAGTTGGAATTTAGACCAGTCCCACAAAACATGGACTAGGTGGTGTATATGTGTTTGTGTGCATGCATACATATTAAGTCCTGCCACAAATGGAGACTGATCAATATGGGTTTCACAGTTGGTAGGGTCGGAGGGGACCTGAGCAGATCATCAAGTCCGACCCCCTGCCATGACAGGAAAGAGTATTGGTGTCAAACGACCCCAGCAAGGTGTACATCTAGCCTCCTCTTAAAGACCCCCAGGGTAGGAGCCTGCACCACTTCTCTTGGAAGCCGGTTCCAGATCCTAACCACCCTGACTGTGAAGTAGCGCCTCCTGATGTCTAGTCTGAATCTACCCTCTGCCAGCTTGTAACCGTTATTGCTTGTCACTCCTGGTAGTGCTTAACATGAAAGAAATTCCTTGAAGTGTTATTTGCTTTGATTATTTTTCTTAGAAGGGATTTTTTTCATCCTGGCCGTGAGTTGTCATAATACTGCTGATAGTTCTGGGTTTTTTTAATTCTTTAAAAGGAATTGTTTTGAAAAGTAAGAACATGAGTTTTCATTTTGGAAGAGGCCCCAGAATTGTTTATTAAATGATGGAGTTAAAAATGTTGGGGTTTTTTTGTTTTTTTTTAATTTACAAGTAGTTCCCACACATAACAATATTCTTATGGCTATGAATGAATTAAAATGGTTTGGCATAAAAGCAGCTGTGATCATGTGTTTTGTTTTGTTTTGTTTTTTAAGTCAGTGTATGAAAAGGTAACGTATGATGATTGGCTTTCTGATGAGAATTTACTACAATGTTCATTCTGCATGGACGATGTATTATAAAATGATGGAACTTCTTTAAGCCTGTTTACGTTGCCAGTAGCTGAGTTATAACCACATTGGGGTACAAGCAGCTTACACATATGTTTTGAAATCTGTCATGATTCTGGACAGCTGTTTCTGATTTCAGCCCACTCCATCAATCCCATTTTATAATATGCCTTTCATTATTTTTCTCCATAAAATCACCTTAATATTCACTGAGAACAGCAAGGTGTTTTGTTTACTTTCAGCCAGTCAAAAATATCCATTAATCTAGGACTACATTTTGAGACTTTTAGTATTCCTATTCCTAACTTTTAGCTGCATGCAGATTCTATACTAGGCCAGACTTTTATTAACTTATGCACCTGAAATACATTTATCTCAGCAATTATATTCTGTAATTGGCTTCTTATATGTAAATATAAAAACACGCTTCTCATAACTTGAAGCAGAATAACCAGTATACCACTGAAAATCTCATGGATAGAAGCAAAAGAAAAGAGAAACACAGAAAAAAGTATAACCACTTTAAGTGAATGACAAGAGTTTGAGGATGTGACAGCCCTCAGAAAAACTTCCATTTTATAGATCCCCTGATATTATTTTTGGCTTTTGTGAAGTAACAGTTGCTAACAATGTATACTGGAGCCAAAGCATAGTTGCTGAATGACAGAGATACTTATTTGGTTTTACATATAATACCATCTGTCCCCCTGGTGCCATAGTTTTTTCTAGTTCCTTACAGTATTGGTGTCTGTCCAGGTCTTGCTTATTATTTCTTTGTGTCTGCCTCGTCTACTCTTAATCTTCAGTCTCTGAGGCTGCTTCTCTAACCTCTGCCATATGTAACTAATATTGTTTTTTTCCAGGAAGCTTCTCTACAGAGTACAATTTATTTTTACATAATGTCTTTCATACAAAGTATCACAAACTGATTTACTGAGAGTTAAGAATCTTAGTTTCCTGAGAGGTTTCTCATTTGATTCTTCCCTAGGGCTCTGCTCTGCATCAGAGATCTTTGCTGGTTTTATGGTCACTCTGGCTCCCTTATCTTTCCCATTGGGAAAGAAAGGTAGTTTCTCCTTCATTTGCAGTAATCAAATCCAAGATAGGATACCTTTCCAAAAGATAGAACCTAACTCAAACTCTAGTTGTGGGCTTGTTGTGGCAATTTCTGTTGGAGATACTGTGGCCTAGGTAATATAGGCAGTCAGACAGACAAGAGGTCACACCATCTGTACCTAAAATCTAAGTGAGGGTTTAAAAATTCAGCCTCTAATGACAGGACTTTAAAACATGGTTTTTGCATGACCTCCAAACAGATCCCAACAATTTTTGGAAGCCCCATGCTGAATCTACTGATGCTTCCTTATGCTGGCTAAAGCTGCTCAGATACAAAAAAGAAAACTGCAGTAAAAACAGATACTTTAAAGATGGATGTACAAGTAATATACTTATTGCTTATACAAGAGTAGAAGTAGTATACTTCTTACTTGTATACTTCAAACCAGTACTCTTAGATTGGTACTTCAACATATAAATGCCTTATCTTGCAAGTTTTGTAGTACCATATTGATATTAAGTTTTAAGTCTACTACTAAAAAGTAAATTGCAAAAGCTGTTTCTAAGTGTCATCAAGACGATAAAGAGAAAATATTGAACATCTACATAGGAAGCTGCCGTCATGACTGTCTGATGCTATAAAGGAGGACACATGGAATTCTGATTCAGTTTGAATGCATTAAAACCTGACACTTCTTTGTTGTTGTTCCAACTCTAAGGAAAGAGATGATTAAAAAAAACTCCTAGGATAGTTTAATGCTAGTTGAAAATAATTAAATATAGCTTGCTTAAAACATTATTTCAAGTTTTTTTTTCTCTTTTTACCTATTTCTATATCTTTATCTTGCATTTTGAGATTCTAATTTATAATATTAAAGTGTATTGACTTCTTAATATTATGATAAAATAGCAGGTCTTATTTAGAGATCTCAATGCCTAGTGCCACAATTATGAAAATACTACAAGATCACAAGTAGCTTAGGCCCAAATATAGGCCCAGCCTGTTCTTCTCTGGGTGTGAACATTCACTGTGAAGCAAATGTCCTTGCAGGCATAAAAGGTGCAAACTGAAAAAAACAACACTTGTTCTTATGGGAAAATAAATTAAGGACAAAGAAATATAGTAAGGTCACTTTTAAAAGAGGACTTAGCCAAGGAGAAATGCATACCATTCAGTACAGGACTAGATGGGTAAAACCCATAAAGATTGCTATATGGAATCTTCACATACAGGCTTGCTAACCTAGTGAGGAGGGCTTTAAACTAGATTCACCAGGGAAGAGATGCACAAAAACTTAGTAAGAGGAAACAATAGTGGGAGCTTTAGCAATGTTCTCACAGGAAAAACAGGACCATCACTTAGTATATACACATTTCAAGTATCTAATGAGAGCAGCGTGGGGACCAAACAGGAAGAATTAGAGATCCTGCTATAATCAGAACATTATGATGTAAAATCACAAAACTATGATGTAATTTGGGTTATGGCTTTGTGGTAGGATATTTCACGTAAATGGAGTATAGTCACAGATGAGTATGGTTTGTTCAGGAAGGAAAGGCATAGATAAAAAGGAGGTGCTGTCCTATCTGAAGGTGATGTACATGTGTTCTGTGGTGCAGGATCAAGTGGAAGGCAGGCCTGTTGAAAGTCCCCAGGTAAATGTCAGAAGGGAGGGCAGCAGTGGGGATGTCCTAGCGGGCATCTGCTACAAGTCACGAAACCAGGAGGAGGAGGTGGACAAAGCCTTCTTTAAATAACTGACAGAAATTTCCGAAAGTGCAGGACTGGGTTCTCTTGGGGAACTTTAACTATCAGGACATCTGCTGGGAGGGAAGCACAGCAATGCATAAGCAGTCCAGCAAATTCCTTGTGTGTGTTGGAGATAACTTTTTGATAGAGATGATACAGAGGCCAACTAGGAAGGAAGCTCTTTTCAAATTGCTGCTCACAAACAGAGAGGAATTGGTTGAGAATGTGAAGGTAGAAGTTAACTTGGTGTTTCAGTAACTGTGAAATGGTAAGGGTTCAAGATCCTAAGGGGAAAAAGGAAAGTAGCAGAGTAAAGATCCTGGACTTCAGAAAAGCATATTTTAACAAACTTAGAGAATTGGTGCCCAGGATCTCCTGGGAGGCAAGCGTGAGGGGAAAAGAAGTTCAAGTGAACTGAGTGTACTTGAAGAATTTAAAGGTGTAGGAGCAAGTTATCCTGATGCAATGGAATAATGAGCAGTGTCACAGGAGTCCAGCCTGGCTAGACAACAGTCTCTTCAAAGAGTTGAGACTCAAAGGAATCCTATAAAAAGTGGAAACTTGGTCAGACTACTAAGGAAGAGTGTAAAAGTATTGCATTGGCATGCAGGGAAAAAATTAGGCAGGCCAAGCCATAATTTGAGATGCAACTGGCAAGGGACATCAAAGGCCATAAAAAAGGATTCTACAAGTATATCAGGAGTAAGAGGAAGCCCAAAGAGACTATAGGTCCCTTATGGAATGCATAGGGGACCTATGCATACTTATGGAATGCAGAAGGCAATCTAGTTATCAATGATGCAGAGAAGTCTGAAGTATATGCCTTTTTTGCTTCAGTCTTCACAAACAGGGGCAGTTACCAGATGATGGGTGCAGTTGTCGGCAAAGATGAGGAAGGAGACAAACTGTTCGAAGGGGAAATATTGTTCAGAATTCAAACAAAGATAATGTATTTTTATGAACAAAAAATTGTTGATGCTCCTATTCTTTAAAGATTTTCTTAATAGATAAAATGTGGAATATAAGTTAGAAATTTTACAGAATCATGTAGTGGGGTATTTAAGGATTGATCCTTCTGGAAAACAACCACTTGGTTCTGGAGTCTTTCAGAAATTATTCTGAAATGACAGCTGAATTCCTGTTCCATAGTGAAATCTCTTTTAATTCTAGATTCCACAAATGCCTGTTTTATTATGTTTTTGTTCAATTATTACTTTCAGAAAGGGGGCTTCCAATGTAGTCCATTCTTCTATTCCATTTCATTCATGTTTTTATAGTTACCAGGTTTTAGCTATTCTATCTGTTCTATGTTACAGGAACATTCATCAGATTTTTCAAATTTCTTTGTAACTATGTCCTGAAATTTTTTGTTCAATGTTCTGCAAAGCTCAGTCAAGTTCTAGATCTTTATGTGCTCCTTGAGTTACCCTGAGACAAGGTCCAATATGCCAGTTCTACACAGCTGTGTTAAGTAACAGCTCCATCAGGCAGATCCAGAGAGATTTATGTGGAGTTCTGCAATGTCTATCCTGGCACAGTTAAAAACATGGGAAATTAAAATTGTAAATGTAATGCCTTTCCTTTTTTTTGGCATCTTGTGAAGCTGCAGCTCCAACTATCACTGCCGGGAAATGCAGCTGCTTCTGGAAGGCCTGTACTGAGTGTGACAAAAATGAATTCACAGCATGAAAGAGGTTGGAAGAAAGATGGGCAGTATGACAGCATACGAAAAACAAAAGGCTGGAAAAAATGGACAAGATGAGAATGAAGGTGAAAAGACCACTAATTAATTAACAGCTATATACTGTGCATTAAACTAGTCATTGAAGTACATAGAAATGGAAAATAAGCTGCCAAAAGCAGAGCTCAAGAAAGCATGAAATTAAAAAAAGACCTTTCCAGCACTTGGCACCAAAGGGGTGTAGAAAAGTTTATCAGGCTAACAAGGGTCTAAAATGGGTCAGGATATGGGATACAGGGATTTTTATATCCGGGGTCAGGTATCTGAATCTACTGCACATTAGTAGTAGCCAAAAAATCATCACCATCTAACCATGTTGTTCAGTAGTGCTTTGTGAAGTAATTCTGGTAGCCTTATTCTAGTTTTGCATCAAAGGATGTCACAGGTGAGGATGCTGTCAGCCTCCCTTAAGATTTTATTCCAATCTCTGCCAATTTTAGTTCCCCAGGCTGCATTTGCCTAGCTTGGTTAATTAATTAATTTATTTGTCATTCCTGCCTTTCTCACAATTTAAATTAAAATGGAATTTTTACTCTTTTCTATGTTTCCTCTTCAATAAAGACAGCTGCATTTTATGTCAATTGGGAGGTTTGGTTCTAGAGGTAGCTAAAATATTTCAGTTTGTACTATTCTTTTAAAGTCTTTGTTTTTTATTGTTATGATGTTAGTCCTTTCCACAGACCTCACTATGGATCAGTGTTACATATGCATTTCCAAAGGAAGAAAAGGTACAGTTTTGGAAGCAGGCAGCAATTTTTAAACTCAAGTTTTAAGTAATTTTAATAACAAAGAACCTATTTCCAGTAATGAAATATGTTTGCCTGAAACAAATTCCTGGTTAAGAATTAAATGCATTTTGCTTTAATATGATCAGCAAAAATCCCAAATTATGTAGCAGTCTGAGCTTCTGATAGTTAAGTTTGGAGAAGCATCTATAGCATATTGTGTGTCTAAAATGTTAAAGTATCTTTACCTTCTTGTGCAAATGTAAAAGGCGGTATATTCTAGTGCAGAAGGCACAGAACAGAATGTCAGGAATGCTGGGTTCTATTTCCTATTTGCCACTAACTTCTCTTCCATCTTAAAATGTTTACTTAACTGTCCTTTGGTACTTTTTGTTAAAAAAAAAAAAAGGGGGGGGGGTTTGTAATACTAATAAATAATAGATAAAAGTATAAAGTTATAACAGACTCTTTCCTCCTTTCCCTTTTTTCTTGCAATAGTCTACTTCCTGGATTTTCCCAAAATATGACCTCATTGAATCCACTAGTAAAGAACAATGGAATAATGCAACAACAAAAATTAGAAAGTAACTCAGTTTAATTTGGTTCCACTCTTTTGATAACTGACTATACAAAATTTAACTTTTGCCTACATTACAGGGTTTTTTTAATCCTGAGATTTAATACATTCTAACTATATTATTGGTCCTTTCTTTTGGCATAAATCAGTGGAAAATAATAATAATGATGTTGTTTGTTTTCTATGGCAGACTTTTTTCAAAGTATAAGTGCTTGTATAGCCCCTCAGGAACACATAGCATTATTTCTTTCTGTTTTAAGCTCTGCAGTACTTGTTGCTCAGAACTTATAGAAGTGTTTGTTGGTTTCAACAGTGCAATACTTCCTGTATAAGATGAATGATAATTAAGCAATAGATGCACATCAAGAAGAATGATTATTATCAGATGCATGCATACCTTTGGGTGCTTTGGGAGGTACGAGACTCAGAACAAAGAACTTTAACCATTCAGGAAATATTGATAACAACATCTATTTAAGTTTGTTGTTAACTTTATTAATTTTCTATAAATTTGTGCAATCAGATAGCTAATGTGTCTTGACTCATACGGCTATAATTAGAATAGGATGAATAGTGGAAAACTATTTGGGAATAAAAATTTGAGTAAAAATTGCCAGCATTTGCCATGAATATTTTTTGCAACTAATGGTTCATCAAGTTCTACTTGCTACTTATTTCAAGACTTTAATTCAGATGCTACCTTTCTTGATGGCCTTATTACATTTTATTAATTATGTTACACTATCCCAGACCATGGGTATTCTGTACAAATACAAACATGTGCAGCTGGTCTGCTTATACCAGTACAGTAATTGCTGTATCCTTTTTGCCTGATCATTTGAGAGGGTGGGTATATCCTACCGTACAATAGCTGTGAACAGAGTACAGGCAGTCCTTGACTTTACAGTTTCGAGTTACAACATTTCGCACTTACAACGTTTATAAATTGACACCCTGTTTCAACTTTACAACACCAATTTTGACTTTACAATGCTTGATCCAATGAGATGCCACACCAGTGAACAAGTTTGCTGCGTTGCTCATCAGCCTGGAGAACATCTGTCCAAACTTCCTTGGACACTTTCTTTAAGAAAGCAGCCAAGACTCCAGAAAAACCTGCAGCCAAGACTCCTGAGAAGACTCCAGCCAAGAACCTTTCAAAAAGTCCAACCAATAGCCTTTCAAAAAGTCCAGCAAAGTCACTTCAAAGAAGCCCTCCCAAATCAGTATGATTGCTATTTACAATATAAGCACATTAATGTAGCTCTATTACTCATCTATAATTGATCAAGTACAAAATTCTGGGGTATTTTTGATGGAAATAGGGTATTGGGCCTTGGTTCAGAAGCCAATCCCTCATTTATAACATTGGTTCTGAGTTGCAATGTTTGGACTTAAGATGTGGTTTTCAGGAACCAATTGTGTCATAAGTCTGAGGACTGCTGTATCTTCAACAAGTGTTAACTCTCATTGGCACTTCAGTAGTAAAGACACAGACAGCCTTCAGCTACCTAATGGAGAAAGATACAGAGATTGTCATGGAACCCACCCATGGGAGAATAATGCAGGGCCAGTTGAGGCTAATTGTTCCTCCAGGAAGGAAACACAGGAAACTATAAAAAGACAAAAGACAGTTTCATGGCTTGGACTGAACTGGAAGCTTAACTCGCTGTTGAAAAGCCAAAATGCTTCTTGAATGAAGCTGCTTTTGGTTATTTTGATTACTTCCATGCACCCCATCTGCTGGGTTGTTTCTGCTAAAACCTTTGTTTAGGTGGCCTGTAACAGACGTCTTGAAGAAGCCAGGGCAGGCTGACACATTGGAGACTAACTGGTTCAGAGAAGCATGAGCATTTGTAGGCAACAACTTACTTCGCTGGTTGCTATATGACAAAATAGGCTTTTGCCTGAGAAAGCTTATGCCTCTCTCTTAGTTAGTTGCCATCCTGCCCTGTCTTCTGCTTGGCTTCAGATTAACACAGCTAACTAACTGCCTCTCCCTGTAATAAGTTTCTGTTTGCCCAGAGTTACAGTTTCAGTGCACTAGCAGATTTTGCTCTGTAACTTCAGTTATCAACCCCCCATGCCAAGTATCTTCTGAGTCATTGCTCAGTAACTGACTTCTTGGGACTAATCTTTGCTACTGACCTCCCTGCAAAAGCTTTTACTTGCAAAGTAGTAACGTGTTCCCCATTCTTTGTACCATAAACAAAATTCCCAAATAAGGTACTCCCAGAAGTGAAAGTATGAAGCAGGAAGGAAAAGGCTTAATTGTCAAGTATCAGTAAACTAAAGTTTAATTGCAGGCACTTACTAAAATAAACAAGAGATGTCTCTCTGGAGCATCCCAGCATTTTTATCACAACCTTGAGGATCAACATATTGTTAGAGAGAACCAGTATTAACAAAAGAGATGAAGTGATATGTACCACAGTATTGAATCTGAATGGGTTACTTTAAATGATTAAATAAAAGTAGCAATAGGAAGAACAGGATAATAAAGAAGGGGAGGAGCTCAGATGGATGGATGGATGGATGAGAGGAAAGTAGAAAAGTTAAAAGACATGTAGAGAAGGTGACATATCTGTCCTTTTCAACTGTGGCATGTCTTGTATAACTTCATAGGAGGAAATAAATTCATGTTTGTTTTTATTGTTTCTCAGGGCATGATCTTCATTACATATACTAAAGAACTCTCCTGCTTCTACTCACTTGGAAGAGGAGGGATGGAGTCTTTAAAGTGAAACATAATTATCATTATTAATTATTTTGTTGTAACCTGTTAAGTCATCTGAAAACCATTAAAAAAGACTAATATGTAAAAATAAATGTCAGAAATAAAAACAGATTCTATAAAAATAAACCAGAAATAGTTAAATTCTACTCAAGAAGACAAAAAGAAGAATAATTAAACACATAAAAGTTAAATCTTATTGGTGCCAGAAGTCTGTTCTTTGCCACTAAAGAAAAGGAAGACAAAGATGATCTGATCCCAACATAATTTAGAGTAATATGAGGCAAATTGTCAATTACGCTTAGTGGCAATAGTTTCCAAGAAGGCATTTAAGAGGCAGAAATTTCTGGACTGCAGCATTGCTCCATATACCTCCTGCTCCTCCTTAAGACACCTTAGGAGTAGGCACAAGAAGTGTGTGTGTGCATACGTGCAGGAGAGGGAAACCCAAAATGACCAGGTTAGCCAGATGCTGAAGAATTATAGGGCAGCCAGATGTTGGTGAGGCTCTGCTTAGAATTTGAGGTCAAGGTATTTCTGTAGCCAACACCATCTGCAAAGAATTGGGTGATATTTATTCTGTTAAAAAAGAACAAGTTACTTATTAAGTGTAAAAGAATTAATCAATGAATTGTTTGTTTATGGCTTTAGGGATTCAATCTCTCCAACACAGGCCTAAGCAATCAAAAAGTGACCGTGAAGGTCAGCAAACATTTATGCAAACGTTGAAAGCTATATTGGTCTGACTACACGTCATCTTCTTATCATCATGTATGTCTTCAGACTTCATCTTGTGAAAGAAGATAGTTATTTCATGCATTATTTAAACGCAAAACTTAACTTCTCATTTGGTGTCACTTACCTTTATATAAACATCATAAGTCTAATAGAAGAAAGCAAATCTTAATAATACAATTTGTTTTATGAAAAGCAAACTGTTCCCACACAATTTGTGACTAATAATAATTTTTAAAAAATTCTATTTATTTTCTTATCTGCACCAGCTGTCTTCTCAGTAGACCACTTAATACAGACCCAGTTCTGTAAGTTATGGTAATTTGGGAACTACAAATCAACAAAAAACATGATGCTAACATGTGATCCTGACATTTTTCAAATTGTTCTGTGTTCATTCAAGCTGTGAAATGCTTTGGGTGCTGATTCAATTTGAAGGAGATTTGGTCCAACTCGGTGGCCAAATCTAATCCGAATCGAATTGAGGGACCAATTAAAAGGTCCAAATCAATTTGAATCAATGATTCAGGCAGTCCCTGGTGGCTGCAGCAGGGAGCTGGAGCTGGATTCCATGCTGGTAAGTAGAGACAGGAAATGAGGGGCTGAAGGGGAGGGGGAGGGGACCATGGGATCCCATCCCCTGCCTGCTCCCTCAGCCCCCCCATGGTTGCCCTGCCCACCCCAGCTTCTGGCCCTTTAAAAAAATACCAAACTCACCAGGTGTTGTCGGGTGGGGGGGATGATCCCTGCTGTCCCCCACTGCCCCATGCTGTGGTGGGGGGCTTTGAATGAGCTCCC
>NW_017728920.1:9634232-9636681 GCF_001723895.1 Crocodylus porosus | reverse complement strand
CAGCTCTAGCCCTTTAAGAAAAAAACCCCCAAAACCCCAGGACTCCCCACTCCTGCAGTGGCCTGGGGGCTTCAGGGGCTTATGCAGCGCTCCCCATGCAGTGCGGAGCAGCGGGGATCGCCCCCCCGCAGCAGGAACGGTGAGTCTGGGGGTTTTTTTGTTTTGTTTTTTTCTTAAATGGCTGGAGCCACTGTGGGCAGAGCTGCCATGGGGGGGACTAGGGGAGCAGGGGTGGGCTGGGGGACTTATGCAGATCCCCCCCATGCAGTGGGGGGCAGCAGGGATTGCCCCACCCTAGCAGCACCCAGTGAGTCAGAGCTTTTTTTTCTGCCAAGTGCTGGGAGCTGGGGCAGGCAGGGTAGCCATTGCCGGGCTGGGAGAGTGGGCAGGGGATGGGGCCTGGGTGATTCAGAGATTCGATGATTCAGCTGCTGCCGAATCTCAAAATCAGATTTAGCTGAATCAATTCGGGACAGTGATTTGAATCGCTGAATCGAATCACTGTTCCCCAAATTGGCCAAATCTGAAGGGAATACTAGCTGCTTCACGCAGGCCTACTGTACATCTGATAAAAGTAAGCCTTGTACTATAATGATTTAAAAACCTCGCAGTACCTGGCAATAACCGGTCACAGAAAAAAAAAATGGAAACACAGAACAAACATCACATTCCCGGCTGGAAGTGCAAGATAGAGCTCCCAAATGGAGGACTTAGCAGATCTCAGGTGGACACTAGACTTGATTTGGTCTGTTTATGTTGCAGCCTTAGCAAAATTAAATCATCACTGGTACATTTTACTAATTTAAAGTCAATTTATAAATTTCTGTATTTGTTAGGGTTTTTTCACATTTAACTCGAACAAAAACTTATCACCAAATTAAATGTGCAGCAGTCTTAAACATTAGCTGTTGTTTGTCCTGTATGAAGCATTGTAAATGTGGATCAAGGAAGTTCTCTCTCACTTCCTCATTAGATAACACCAAACCTATTCATGTAGTTTTACATATCACCCATATTGAATTTTTTTCTTTGTGCATGAGCCTGTCATTTAGTGGTTGTGAAAAACGTTAGATTGACAACCTCAGAGAAGACAGTAATGTTTCTACTGTATTTACTCAACTATAAGATGACCCCCTCCCCATAATTCAATTCTATATATGGAAAATTTATAAATTTGTTATAATTTTCCAGGTATAGATTCAAATTATTGGACGCTTGTCTTGAATTTGTCCCCTTCCCACTACTACAGCAGGGAAAATAAATCCGGGGGAAGGCCCCCTTACCCTCTGTCCCCCCCAAATTTTTCCCCCTGCAGCCCCTTCCCCCACTTACTGTCAGTCCCTGCTCTCCCTGAGTACATGGAAATGAGGGGCAAATTTGAAAACAATGGTTTTGACAAAAATATGCCTGTGGTAATTTGCATGTTTTATTGTCATGCTCACTGTTGGTTGCATGTAATCAACTTCATAGTTGGTTTCCATTACTGAGCTGCTTTTGGCAGCAGTTTAATGATAAGTAATGTATTTAAGATGAACAGGAGAGAAATGTGGACTATGATACTCATATACTGCTCTTAAAGTCAGCCTTGCACAGTGTCCGATTAGTCAGAAAGTGCACAGATTCCTGAATAGTGTCATAATGTTAATGTTTCCTTTTATGAGAATGTAAGATGAAGAGATTTTCCCCCACACTGTTTGGGCGGGGAAAAAACGTCATCTTATATTTAAATAAATATGGTATTAATTCATGCATTTTGTCTTATAAAGACATAAAAGAGTGCCTATCCATAGATTTATGCACTCTTTACAATATTTAATTTTACAATTATTGACCCATGTAAATCAAATATGGATAGCAATGCTGTAATCTTCCTTTAGTTCACTTACAAGGTACTCAGTTCTTTTCCAGGGGAGGGGCATGGGTATTATCTCAAGGCATGAGAACATATTTGGTCTTTGGCCTGTCCTCTCCCTCAAAATTACCAACCTATTATTTGGCATTTGGATTTAGAATGGGTATGAAAAAATGATGTTATATAAAGCTGTGAGTGATACACTGATACTCCTAAATATTCCAGCATTCTTCCCAGCCTGGCCAAAAATGTTACCAAAGACTTTGTCATAATGAAGGTCATGTGCTGCAAGGTTAGGAAACATCATTATTAGCTCAGTCCAGTTACTACTACTTGGTACTTTAGGAGTCTGTTTTAAATCCTATCATCTTTCCTTTAACTTAAATGGGACATGAATCGTCTATTACTGCTGATGACCATATATTTAGTATAATTTTTTCTAACAGACAGAATAGTTTTCATCAGTATTTTCCCAAATGTTACTAATGCTGTTCTTCACAGCAAACACTTTTTTTAAATTTTGACCAAGAGGAGAGAAGTGCACACTGGAGAGAGTCTGTATCTCTGGATACTATTCCTCTATGGTTATAGTTTCCA
>NW_017728920.1:9630396-9633932 GCF_001723895.1 Crocodylus porosus | reverse complement strand
AACTTCCTTTTAAAAATCCCCAGGCTAGGAGCCTGCACCACTTCCCCTGGAAGCCGGTTCCAGGCCCTAGCCACCCTGACTGTGAAGTAGCGCCTCCTAATATCTAATCTAAACTTACCCTCCGCCAGCTTGTAACCGTTATTCCTGGTCACATATGTCTTCAGATGCATATAAATATAATCAAAAGGGTCAAATCCTTATGTAAACTGATATAGCTTGATTACAACTGAGATGCATCTGTTCACATGAGCTCTACATGGGGAACTTATTCTTTTATATTTTCCTTGCTTTTGCCTGGCTTTCAGTTGCTGAGATCCTCTCTCAAGAGTGGGTTGATCACAGTCCCAGTGGGTATTACTCTTGTTGCATACAATATAACACATTACCCTGGGAAATGGGTTGGAAGCAGCAGAGTTCCATTTGGATTCAGAAATTCCCCAGCAGTTCAGTCACCCAGCTGGATATATATTCCATTGGAGATGCCCAGAAAAACATCTGGAAAGAGAATCCTTGTTTATATTCAGTGTTTTTAACAGTAATTTTTTGTGTTATTAAATTTACCTTAGTTTTGTTGATAAGCATGTCTTTCCAAATGATTTTTTAAGGCAATAGGATTCCAATTATTTAAATAGCTTCAGCAGTTCTGATTTAATTTGGATATGTGGGAATTCTTAGAATTGGGACCAATACAGAAGATAAACTATGACAGCTTATTAGTTAGGATAGTTTGTGTGCTGGAGTTTGTATATTAAGGTTCCAGTAACTGAGATCTCACTATACCTTAATTGCCTATATATAAACAGAGCATGAGAGAGGAATATATGCACTTTTAAAATGCAGATACTTGGCTGAATTACACAGCTAAAGAATGGAAGTTTAGAGTGTCAAATGGTGTAAGTCAGCACAACTCTGAAAGCCAGAAGAGCTACACCACCATTTTACACAAGCTGAAGACTTGCACAGGAATTTTTAATATTTATTGGGCAGTGATAAAGTATGAAAAATAAGTCTGCTTGATCATGTGGAGTTACTGGAATATAATCATGCAGGATGGGACTTGCTGACCAAAAGATACTCAACCCATTAAAACACAAAGCTCTCTATAAACACTAACAACATGACACTGTTCAGGAATCTATGCACTTTCTGACTAACCGGACCCTGCGCAAGGCTGACTTCAAGAGCAGCATATGAGTATCATACTCCACATTCCTCTCTTATTCACCTTAACTGCACATAGATTTTTTAAAAATGCATTCTTAGCACAGCTGACAGCAATTGCTCCTTTCAGAGCAGTTAGGTACTATTGTATAACTATATAATAATATTGTTAAAGAACTTATATGTTCAGCTGAGTGCCTCATTTTCCCATAGGAACATGCAAAATCTCAAAACTACACAGGGCCTTTCTACTGACTGCATCCCTTTTGGAATCCAGTAACATAAGAAGCGGCTTGTCAGCTGTGCAGTACATTTCTCCCTAGGCACAATTTATAGGCATGCTCTCAGATCCCTAGAATCTCTGCAGTTTGATTCCTGTTGCAAATAGACTTTATGCCTGTGACATACGCAAAAAATGTACAAAGTCTATTTTGTTTATTAAATACTTCCACTGCAAAAACATTTACTTGAGCCTTGAAAGTACCTTGAAAAGTTGAATAATTTGAGTGTACTAGCAACAGCTATACAGAAGCCAGTAATCTTACCAATATTTGTTTCAAACTGATTAAATCATATCCTATGTTTATTGTAAATCACAACTTTAAATAGAAGCTACTTACAACCTGAACAGCACAAACATAGGCAACTGCTTAAAACAAGGTTGGTAGAGCTAAAATTAGCCTCACCAGCAATGAATTATCTCCTTGGATCATAGATGCAAATTTGCATATAATTCAGGCATGTGTTTCATATTTTCCCTTCACTGTGCCACCCCCTTCATGTGATCGTGCAAGTCACTGAGAGCTTAAGCCTCAGCTGCTTCTAATAAATTCTGGGTGCCAGCAAAGGGAAGAGGCTGTAAAGAAGCTATTTATTGCTTTTCTGTTTTGGAGGTAGTGGTATGCTTTCCTTTTTTTCCAAGTGCTAGTACATTTTTTAGTAGAATTGCTTTATGTCATTGAACTTTGACCTCTAAAGTTTGATCTACTGTAGGGCACTTTATTATAGCACTGTAGAACTTTGGTTATACTACTGTACACTATACTTCCTGCCTTCCTACACCCTGAGCTAGCATCTGGGTAGGATAGGTGCTCACTATGTTAGCTTTAGACAGCTAGGGATTTGCTGAAATCATAAGAGCCTCTAACTGACCATTTGTGCCAGCTTTCTAAGCCCTTTGTTCTGCCCCCATACTGGTAAGAAGCAAGAGTTTGAGCAAGGATCTGGTGTTCAAAGCATCTGATCATTTTAAACATTGTTGTATCTGTTGCTTGGCTCTAATTCATTCCAAACCATCCCTACTAGAGGAAGTATATTTGTCTACTCTCTATTTTCTTTGTGGTTTATCATTAGCTACAAAAAATAGATAGCATGCTACTTACATCGGTCTTCAATTTCAGGATCTTAATGTGATCTCTCAGTATTATCTAGGAATTGCACAAATAAATAGCTATTCCTAGAAAGATAATTTTAAGTTTTATAGCTGAAAACTTTATAGTCGTCAATTCCCACCTGCCCTGCTTAAGATCCTAGGGATTTTTCTACTTCCACTTTTAATCCCATTCCCTTTGGGATACATATATGGAAGCTAAATCCAAGACTGTTGGAAGGAAGTCAAGTGTGCCTAGGCCTTTCTGTTTGAATTTGTGGATGTTAAAACCACCCTGGGCCTTTTCCATCACTGGATGTATGGTTGAACCAAGGGAAGAGAGGCTAGATTCTTCTTTTGGAAATGTTCAAATGGACAAGGAAGCAACCTACAGAAAGTAACAGTAGAGATTTAAGACCCTGGCAAGGTAACCTTGAGAGAAGAAGGATGGAAGTAGGTAAGGGATCCTTACCTTAAAAGGCATTCTTAAAACAGTAGGTTAACTATGAGGGGGGTGGCAACCAGGACACCACCACTTTGAGTGCAAAGTTGTCTGGGGGGTAGGGCGTACAATAATAACAGCTGCTCCTTCTGCCTTGCAGCAGCTGTGCCATCACCAGCTTGGGAGCAGACAATGCCCCCTGCACCACTGCCATACCAGGTGCAGAACTGCCCAGTTTCACCTCTAAGAGCCACAAGAGTTGGACGTGTGTTGTGGCAGGAGGTGAGATTGAGTGAATAGTGTATTAGATCCCATTACATCTTTGCCTGCACATGTAGAGGGGGCCAAATTAGGGCACTCTTTCCTCATTTCAAGGCATTTGCAGACAGTATTTCATAGACATTTCGGCTGGAAGGGACCCTAGAGGATCATCGAGTCCAGCCCCCTGCCCCAGGGGCAGGAAGTCAGTAGGCGTCATAGGATCCCAGCAAGATAAGCATCCAAATGTGTCTTGAAGGCGTTCAAAGTGGGTGCTTGAACCACCTCCGGCAGCAGTCTATTCCA
>NW_017728920.1:9609245-9630296 GCF_001723895.1 Crocodylus porosus | reverse complement strand
CCTGAGTACCTTTGGGTGTAACCCATCAGGGCTGGCTGACTTGAAGGTATCCAGCCTGTCAAGGTGTTCCTTCATGAGGTCAGCTTCGATGGAGGGCAAGGAACCTCCCTTGCCTGAGCCTCCCTAACCCATAGTGGGCAGGGTCGTCCCATGGAACTGGTGAAAAACTGACACAAAGTACCCATTTAGCAAGTTAGCTTTTTCCTGGGCGTCAGTTGTCAGTTGCCCCATCTCATTTAGCAGGGGTCCAATGTTGCCCTTGGGCCTTTCAGGGATGATCATGACTTTGGAGGACAACACAGACTCCAATTCTGTCTGAAAAGCTATGAGAGTGTCTTGGGGATCTGATTTATTCCTTGTGAAAGTAGAAGTGAGGTAGCTGGCTGGCGGTGATAGGCCAAACTCCCTCTTTATAAGATCTGCAGAACACAGAGGTCAGGAGAAGCTGAAAATAACAAAGCTGGCCAGGCAGTGGTGTGTGACCAACAAAAAAAAAAGAAGGGAGGGAAAGTTAGGGAAAGATGTGCTCCTGGCAGCAGAACTCCTGAAGGGATTTGGATTTATGTAGACAGCTCTGCGGGCCTGGAAACTTGGGCACAGAAAAACTAGGTGACCTTTGTATGTTAAACCCAGAGAGGGTTTGAGGTGTCTGCCAGAGAGCTGAGATGCGTCTTTGTTTCTATTTAAGTGGCACCAGTAGTTTAGCCTTGAGCCATGCTGCAGCAAGTTCAAGGCCTACTTGGAGAACAGGTAACCCAGGAGCCCACAGACTGAGAGCAGGGCTCAGAAAGGGGTCCAGGAGCCTAGGGGAAGACTGAGACCTGGACTGGAGGGTCCATATGCCCAGGGAAGGGCTGAGTTGGGCCAGAGTGGCCCCCAAACCCAGAAAAGGGCTTAGAGCCAGATCAAGGGGTTCACAAGCTCAGAGGAGGGGCTGCATGTGTGACTAGGAGGGCCAGGAGTTCTGTGTAAGGGAGGTCCAAAGGTCCATGGAAGCCAGGTGTATAAAGAGGCAACTAAGAGAGAGAACACCTGCAAGGCTTGGAGCATAGTGTAGGGAAGGAATGGAGCCATGAAATTTACCTTTAAGGCTACAGGTTCTTAGCAGGCTGAGAGGGCCAACTAACCAGGGTGGGGGCAGGACTGTGACTAAGGGTACTCAGGAGGGGTCCAGTGGTGATTGAGGCCAGTAACAGGGTCACTTAGACCCTCTCTTACACAACCTTCAAAAAGTTCAAGGCATAGTGGGTGAGTGATCAAGGAGGGCTACAGTCAAACCTGAGCCAAGCAGAGACCTCATGGCAATCAGGGGGTGTCACAGCTGCCCCCATGGCCATAAGCCAACCACAGGAAGTAACCAGACTGCTTGGTGACAATTTATAAATATCTGTATTCCTGGGAAATAGAGGAAGGAGGTACAGGATCTGCCATGGTGTGTTTTTTACCACCAAGCAATGTGACACCCAGTTGTGTATACAGATAGAATGGTTCTCAATGAAAGACCTCAACAGTGGAGTAGGCAGATACCAAACACATACTTCTCAGTGGCTGTGAAGGTAGATGACAGCTGCAATGGAAAAGTTGTCTTGGATCTCCTTGCCACTGGACACAAGTTTCTCCTCCATGAATATCCGTGCAGTTGCTGATGCACAACAGTGTCCTCACATAAAATATATCATGTACAAACTTCTCCCATTGGTCCGACATCTACTACAATAACCAGTGTCGATACCCATTACTTCCCTCCCTTTAGCCACCACTTGTGGCATCTTCCAGAGAATCTGCAGTTCTAAGATTGTCCTTCTTAGCCATCAATGGACTCATCTACTACCTTTACTTGACCCATGAGAATGATCACCCTCAACCATGAGGGATTGCCGATGACAATGTTGAGCATGGTCCTGTCTGAAGTTCTTGAGAGCCTCTTTTTATTTAAAAGAGGTAGAAGTGTGTGTGAGAGCAATATCCAGTGGAAGTTCCTGCCTCATCAATTTGTTGGAGTGCTTTGAGGGTGCTAACAAGCATGTGGACAAGGAAGATCTAGCTGACATAATACATACGGACTTTCAAAAAGCTTTCAACAAGGCCCTTCCCAAAAGACTTTTTAAAATAGTGCATTTTCATGGGATTGGAAGGAACATTATTTTGGGGGATTAAGTGTACAAAACCAGGGGATAGATGGTTTGGCCTAATGGTGAGGCCACCAAGGGGAAGCAGGACCTGGGGCTGGGTCAGAGGGCAGAAGCCATTTACCGAAGTCAGAGGAAAATCCAGAAGCAGAGCCACAGCACAGTGCAGGGTCAGGATCCAGGGGTCAGATGCCGAGAACCAACCTGAGGAGCAATCCACAGGGCACAGTCCAAAAACAGAGCTAAACCAGAGTCAGGAGGCATGAAAAAGAACCACAAAGAAATCCAAAACCAAGGTCCAGAAATAAACCAAAAAACAGAGTCAGGACCTAGGAAGCTTGCCACAACAGAACTGTTGACAGACCTGCAGACACAAGGCCCCAGCTTGTGATAAATGGATAGGTAATGCTACCAGCAGCTATTGGGGTGCTTGCTACTTCTAAACTTGGGCAGTCATTATCTGGGGCTTGCTGCAGGTGTGGCTGCTGCAGTATTTGGCCCAGGCTGGCCTGCCTGCTCAGAGATCCGGACAGTACTGGCTGGTCTGCTTGATTAGAATCCCTGACAGAGATGGTTAAAAGAGAGGAAACAATCTGTAGTGCTGAATGGTCATTTTTCAGGATGGAGGGAAGTCATCAGGGATCTATGTTGGGCCCTATTTTGTTCAACACTTTCATCAATGACGTGAAAATGCGGTGCACAGTGAAATCTCCAAGTTCGTAGATGACACCAAATTATTCTTAGTAGTCAAGTCCCAAGCTGATGGAGAGGAGCTGCAGAATGATCTCACCAAGCTAAGTGACTGGGCAAAAAAAAATGGCAAATGAACTTCAGTACTGACAAGCACAACATAATGCATGTTGGGGAAAATAACCTCAAGTATATGTACACAATGCTGGGTTCCAAACTAGCTGTTATGACTCCATAAAGAGACCTTGGAGTCCTTGTAGACAGTTCTCTAAAAATGTCAGCTCAATATGCAGCAGTGATTAAAATAAGGCAATAAAATGTTGGGCATCTTTAAGAAGGGAACTGAAAACAAAACAAGAGATCATCATGCCATTAATCAAATCCATGGTGCACCCACATCTTGTATAGTCCCCACATCTCAAAGAGAATGTAGTAGAATTAGAAAAGGTACAGAGAAGAGCAGCCAAAATAATCAGGAGACCGAAGCAGTTGCCATATCAGGAGAAACTATTCAGGGGCCAGATCATGTGAAAAATGTAACTTGTGTCTGCAAACTAAAGAGCTAGGACCTAGTTTGAAACAGAGAGGGATGGGGGGTGGGGAATGACAGAGGTTTAGAAAATCCTGAAGGGTGTGGACCAAGTGAACCAGGGATCTGTTGTTCACCAGGTTGCAAAATACTAGAATTAGGGGGCACCTGATTGAAATTAGTAGATGACAGGTTTAAACCTAACAAGAGAAAGTCCTTTTTACACACTATGTAGTTAGCCTGTAGAAATCATTGCCAGAGGAAGCAGTGGAGGCAGATAGCATAGCACTCTCATTTCTATATGCTTTCATGTTGTGAAAGTATAAGGAAATATTCCATAGCTGGCTTCCGGTATGGTATGCTGTTATATCAGAGTATTAGTGATTGGAGGCCCCAGTTAGAGATTAGCCCCTTTTGAGCTAGATAGTATATACCAAATACAAAAAGACAAAGAACTTACTGTTTTTAGTATGTATTGAGAAACAACAGTGAGAGACAAGACAGGAAGAGCAGCGTGGAGGACATTATTAGTGAATTGATCTTGTTTGGCAGCTGCCATCTCTGCACACAGGCTCTTAATCATTCACTTCAACTGGAATGCTCAGTGCCTCTGAAAAATCAAGTATAAATGACATCAGGTTGGGTAGCCAAAAACCAAAGAATTAAAAATGAGTGTCCTTTTTTGAAAATATTGCTCTTCAAGTCTTTATGTCACTTTACAGATCTGTAAAATGAGGGTATGTTAACATGACTGAGCTGTCACAGGGGTATAGTAAAACCTTAATTAACAAAGATAAAGAGCGGTTAAGATCCTTAGATAAAAAACTGATACACAAAGTATCATTGTTAGTGCAGCTGCAGCCTCGCGGGGCACAGCAATAATATAATTGCTTCTGGAGAGGTAAATAAAATTATCCAAGCAATCGCTTTAGTAAAAAAGGCAAATGTCTCTGTGTTTTTGTAAATCACAGAAGAATGGATTCTAAAATGTTGTTTTCTTCCAGTACATTATCTTAATTTTGTTATTTGGTTCCCATTCTGGCTTGAAACAGTTAGTGCTAAGTCAGGAAAGAATATTCTGCAGTACATGTACCATATAAGGTTACTGTTTATAATCAGAAATCATTTCCTGTTGGCCACAATATAAGTCACTCCAGTAAACAGTGAAGTAAATAGAACTCTCTTACCTAATTGCAAACACAGAACTTTCTAGTTTTATATATCTAAGAAAGTTGTATGTAAGGTTTTGACAGCTGACAAAAATACCTTGCATTACTGCTTTTCTATTAAGGTGGTTATTTTGTCTTTCCATGTGCACAGACACAGTGTATCTATGGAGCTGAGTGCCCACACACACAGATAGCCACACCCTTCAGAGAACTGTTACAGAGATCATTTATCAAGAATCAGGTTAGAAATTAACTCTTGGAGTCAAGCCAAAAGCCACATACAAGTTCTGTAATGAGAGTAAAAGTTTGCCTAAACACCATATTTACTCAAATATAAGATAACCCTGACTATAAGATTTTATATGTAGAAAATGTATACATTTGCTATAAGCTGGGGATCCCTGCAGGATTTCTCAATTGGCTGAAGATGCTGTACGCAGGTGCAAAAAGTCAAATCTTAATAAACAGACAAATTATGGAGCTGGTAGAAGTAAGATCAGGGTAACATAGGGTTGTCCCCTATACCCACTGTGCAATGATGAGACAGATGAAATATTAAAAAAATGCACTGTGAGGAAGTGAGGATCAAAGGCCACTGGGGACAGTAAGTCAGTCAGGTTAGGTGTAGTCACACAGACTGATTTAGCATAAAACTTTAGACAGATATAGAAAGTTTGCTTTAGGAACTAGGTTTTAATCCAAGGGGGAGCGTGTTCACCAGGATATATTTACAGTCATGTTTTCAATGCACCTTGGCTTTTCTTGTCCCTTATAGGCTTTCCTTTGAAGTGGATATTTTAGTTCGTTTGTTTTCTGTAGTGACACTTATCTCAGTCCATATGTAGGTGTAGTTTGTAGGATTCTCCTACAGAAAGTCACTTCAGCCTTTCTGGCTTGCTCTGAGCCTTGCCACACCCATGCAATGAGTGTGCTAGGTCTCTGCCAATACTTTCAATGAGAAAGAAATGCACAAAATGGGTGAGGGGTATAGGCAAGAAAGGGCTTCTTATTACATACTTTTTTTCTAAACTAATTTTGATCTCTCTATTTTTATTCCTTTAAAGTGATCTTGTGCAAAAGCAAATAAATTAATACCTGTCTAATTTATTCAGCAGCCAACAGCTGATCAGGACATGTGACCAGGATGGGAGGTAACATATAAGGAATAATTTATTTGCATTACTTCTACAATCAGTCTGTGATATGCTTATGTTAGTTCCTTGTCAATGTAAAATACTATATATCTTGCCTGGAATTTTTTAAGGTAAAAAGTTCAGTAGTAGATATTTGTTGAAGATGAATAAATATGAGAGCTTTTGACCACCGCATACAGTGCTGGTGCTTAATTATATAATCCAGTCCAAATCAGAGTGTTTCCCAAGTTAAACCCTATCACATCATTCCCCACTCACACAATTCAGTGGGCCTATATATTGCAGAACAAATGAAGCAAAAAACACATAAGAATCAGCTGCATATCACTCAGTTATGGAAATTATAAAAAATGGACAAAATAGCAATTTCAAATTCAAATTCAACTTCTAAACAAACTTTTCCTTCTTCTTTATACTCACTATTCAAACTGTCTTCCTTGGAGAGAATCTTCCGTGACCCTCCTGAAACTCCCTGCTCTTCCACAGTGATCCCTGACATCTCTGGCTTCTGCTTTTCTCCCGCAATCTTTCCTAAAATTACATGAAACCTAAATATGTCTGGTACAAATGCAGCCACATTTCCCAGTGGGTTGCAAATAGGTTTTTAAGGAAGTAGGCAGATGCTACTTGCATTAATGAGATATTAGAGGGAGACTAACATGCTGTCTCTCTCTCATGCCCTGTAAGAGGGAAGTAACTGCTTAGAAATCAAGAATTATACCATATTTTCTTGCATATACCACACACTTTTTTCCCTAAAAATCAGCTGCTAGAAATTGAGGTGCACCTTTTAAAAGAAAAAATACAGTAATAACACCTTCTGCCACACAAGCTGCTGTGCACTGGGGAGAGGAGGGTAGAGAAATAATGCTGCATAGAAAACTCCCTAGCTGCTTGCTCTTGACATTTTCTCTTCTCCCTCCCCCAACTGCAGCAGCTGCCTGTGTTTTCCCTGGGAAAATACCATATTTATCAATATTTTCAAGGAAAGAACTTTTGTCTTTATTCTGCCATTCCAAAACAAGGTATGTATCTTATTCAGCAGTATATGTGAGCAAATTCAGTATTTTGTGGAAAATATTGAGGTGTTAAGATAAGATTTTGTTCTGATTTGGAATATAACTAAGATATTTAAAAATCTTTCACAAAAAAGAGATCCTTTCCACAAATAATGCTTACATTGGTCATTAGGGCACTTATCTGGGTTGTAAACTCACAGTTCTACTCCTGCCCTGAATCAGGTATGTTTATTACAAAGCACTTTCAGCATTTTCTGATGAAAGAAAACCCATACTGACAAAAATCCCAGTCAGTTTTATTTAAAAATGAGTAAAGGCATGATTTATGCCTTGTGCCAAATCCAAGACAACTGGAGTTACAGCAGGGATATATTGGTGCCTTTGGCTTTCACCTTTTAATTTAACTTAAAGTTATTGTACTGAATTCTGTTGAGACTCACGCAATAGATCTTATTCTCAGGAAAACTGTTCTGTTCTCAAAAGGGAAGCTGTTAAAGAGAAATGCAGGAAACTGAGAAGGCCAGGTATGTTCTTCCTGTATTTAGAATTCAGGTTCCAGGTAAGTAGAAAAGAGCATAGTAAGTTAAAAGCTGTGATTTATGAATGCATGCAGGGGAAAATAAAACACCATAAAGGTCTGCTTTCCTCCAACACAACAGTTTAAAATGTGTGTCAAAATGGCAGCACTGCTAAACAGGTTAGTACTGATGTATAGCAGAGCAAATTAAAGATAAATGAAAAGCTTTAGTTTTAATCTTTTAAAATTAAAGCTTTAGTCCTTAAAGTTCTTCCTTTTTATGGTTTTCAGACAGATTTATTGTGTCTGATTTCCTGTTAAATATTAAAACAAAATTATCTTGCATACTTCTTTGAAGTAAAGCACTCCATCAAAATACGATTTTTTTTGTATTCCTGCCCTTTTGTAATAATCAAAGATTACATTCAGTATCTCATGAAGTAATGGCATCACATGGCACAGTACTCTCAATTTATATTTCAGCGTCAATGTACAGAGTTTGATTGGATAAATCTCTTCATTTTTAAAGGGGATCTGCATAGCTGAGACGTGCCCCCATCTGCACCAGGCAAGGAACTGAAGCTGTTTTCCTCTACTCTTTACTGTGCTTTGTAAAAATACTACCCAGAGGTACAGTCCTCAAGAAGATTTTATAGTCTGCTTCACTGGAGTGACTGTCAATTAAACCGGATTGGCATTTGGGCTTATGACAAGCCTTTGAGGTTTTTGTTGACTCATTCTTCTAGCAGGTATTGAAACTGTACAGGGAGATGCTGTTTGACTTCTGTGACTCACTGTGCAGCAGGTGCAGCCCAAATATAAGTGAGATGGGTGTGTCTTTGTTCAGAAGGAACTGGAGCATGGAAATCCTAGGTGGAGCTAAGTTTAAACTGAGTTTTACATTTTTGTTGCTATTTGAGTTACTAACAAAGCAAATCCCTAGCAAGTGGTTAAATATGTCTGCAGAGGATGGTGGAAATCCCAGCTATTTAGGGGATCATTATCTTGTTTTTGAAAGTCTACATAAAAAAAAGATGACATAAAAAAGCCTGCCACCAAGATCAGGGATCATCCTTAAACAGGAAGATTTGATGCAACTCTGAGCTCTGACAGGATTGCATCCTACACACAGACAGAGAATCAGAAAATCAAAGCACCATCAGTTTCAATCTAGAAAATAAACAAAAAAGAACATCACTGAGCACAAAGATCTCTGACAAGCTTCCTTCTATGGTGAGATGAGAAAGCTCTCTGGTGTCAAGTGAACAGGCTCAACTATCCAGCTCTGTGGATTTGTACAGCCAGAATTTAGTCAGATATGCTTCAAGCCACCTCCTTTAAAATTGCATGACAAGATACCAGCTTACCTCAGTGATTTTTAATAAACTGCTTTCATGTGTGTCAGGGGATGTTTGAAATGTGATAGTCCCTTATTTAAAATCACATGTATGTTGCTTTTCACGTGCTACCTATTGGCTAATTCACATAATTATGCAATCATAAAGTTGGAAGGGACCTCAGGGATCATGCATCTGCCCTGAGCTGTCTGGAAAGTGCACACAGCAGTAGCTCTAAGCAACTGTTTATAAACCTACAAAATAAATTAATTAAATACCCCAGCCCCCTGGAAAAAATGCAGAATGTGCTATGCCTATGTAGTCCTAGGCAAATGCATATTCAGCTTCTTGAAAATCTCCAACGAAGGAGATTCCACACTTTAGCTGGTTGGCTTGTTCCATTGCCCCAGTCTTCCAACAGGAAATACATTTTTAAAAATATATTTAATTTAGTCCTTGCTGCAGTTTAAACTAATTTCTTTGTGTCCTACCCTCTGCAGCAAGTGAGAATAGCTGCTCTCCCTGTTCTTTATGGCAGATTTTAAAATATTTGGTAATATTTTTGCCAAACAAAACATACCTAATTTTCTCAACCTTTCCTTGTATGGTTTATATTCTAATCCCTTTATCAGTTTGTTGCTTGCCTCTGGATCTTCTCCAAGTCCTTCAGATCCTTAAATTGCAGAGCCCAGAACTGCATGCAGTACAGGT
Organism: Crocodylus porosus; assembly: GCF_001723895.1. Classification (NCBI taxonomy): domain Eukaryota; kingdom Metazoa; phylum Chordata; order Crocodylia; family Crocodylidae; genus Crocodylus; species Crocodylus porosus. Next base: position 9,621,041 of record NW_017728920.1, on the reverse strand, counting down.
TTCCCTCGCTTTATGTGCGTTCTGTATTTGTGAATTTGCTCTTATGCGATGACCCTTTTTATACCAAAAATTAATTATATGTGAGGTAAATTCACTCTTATGCGACCCGTGTAGTAGAAGCCCGCTGTCAGCTGCTTTGTGCAGTGCATTGTGGGAGTGACATGCACCAAAATATAGTCTCCTGCATAGATCTGTGCTCCTCGCTCGTTGTCTGTGACACATGTTTCTGTACTTGCCACCCCCAATATGATGGTGCTCTGTGCTTGTGTGTATTGTCTGCTGTTGGTGAGTACCAAAATTGTCTTCTAAAAGTGGTAGAAATGGGTCTGGGGGTCAGTACAGCCAAGGTCTTGGAACGTATCCCTGTTTGTCACATTGTAAAATGGTTTCCCTTTATGCAACTTTGAGTTATGTTCCATTTTCCAGGAACACGTGTACAGCATAAAACGAGGGAAACCTGTAGTACATCTGAGGCCTAACCAGCACAGAATAAATTGCTGCTATCTGTTCCCAGGTCTTATATACTATACTCTTGTTAATACAGTCCAAAATTTTATATGCTTTTTTGGTGATCCCATTTTTTACTCGTATTGAGTCTGTGATGCACTAAGACCCCCACCCCCTTATCAGTAATGCTATTGCTTACCCAGTCATCTCACCTTCTGTACATTTGTTTTTCCCCCAGGGGTGTAGGAACTTATATTTGCTGTCTTGAATTTTTGTCCGGTTATTCTCAAATACAGAGGGATGCTATTTTTCCTAGCCTTGATTTCTTTCAAAACCAATAAAAGGTAAGTTGCAGAGACTTGTTGCAGAGACTTGTTGCAGGGTAAATGCAGCAGTTCCCAGATGTTAAAATATTGGTTGGGGAAGTTGGAGGTAGGAGGGCAGGTGTTACTGGAACCTGGCATAAAGTAGAATAGTCCAGAGGGTGTTTTATTTTGAAACCAATGTGCAGTTGGATAGCTCCAGGACTGTGGATAGCAAAAATAGAGGGGCCTAACTGTTGGGATGCAGCTCTGGATTAAGCCATATTTGGGCACCATTTTAAGGGGAGATTAGATTTGGCTTTGTCATCCAATTGTCTCTAGGACAGAATGTGACAGATTTCTAATGGCAAAAGGGTCCAGTTAATGTGAACCTGAACTTGATTTTAAAAATCTTTTTATTCATTTTTATATTTCAAAATTTTTTATATTTTATATAGATCACTGAAATCATCCAAGGGCTGGCACTTGAATATAGACTGTGATGGATTTCTGCACATAATTACTACTGCTGTCTCAGTACATAATATACTATGGATAAAGTATTCCCTGTTGTCCTACCTTACATTCATGCATTGAGCACTGCTTCCTTAATTGAAATAATAATTCACCAACACACCACTTTCATTAAAAAACAAACAGAAATATAGAACTAGCCCTTGTCACATAACTTCAAGGCAAACCTTTTAAAATTGTCCTTTCTTACCAATATTCTGAAAGTTACATATACCAGTAGTGAGAGTTTGCTTCAGCATACATTTCAAAGTGTGACCATGGGAGGCAAGAGGGGGAAACAGCCTGTGATAAACAATGCTTTAGGTTTACCTGCAGACTTCCAAAGACAAGCATTCATAGTATGTATTTCTTTATTTGTACATGGGATTATTTTCCAACCAAAACATGAGGATGTGCAACTTGTAAAGAGTAATGGGAACAGAGCTAGTACCATACCCACTGCCTGCTAGCATGCCTTCACTTTCTACGAACAGTCATTAATGACATTTTAACATAATTACTGAAGTTATTTAATTGGGACTTGAATGGCCTCTTCAGATAAAGCTGGTTGACTATATGGGCTGCTTTGTGATTGTTCTTTTTTCATCTTGCTGAATCTCTGCTATACTACAGTACATTTTCAAAAATGATGGAGAATAGTCTAAAGAAAACTCCCAGCAAGATATTATGTGTAGGCCATTTAAATGAAATATTCTAATTGATTTGTCAGAGCCTAGAAGGTCAGGGCATTCCTGGAGTTATTAAACTGTTGATCACACTGGTAGGAAGATAATATATTCTATACTACACATTTAATGAACAATTTGTTGATACAGTAGAATATTCACTGGGTGATCTGTACGTAGTACTTACAAAAAGAAATCCATTAGTATGTATGCATTGTAGTTGCTCATTTTTTGCCCAGTTTTTATTAAGATTTCAATAATTGAACCAAAGATACTGTTTTAAACAGTTTCCGGAAATGAATCGTGAATAAGAAAACATTTTACATTGGTATCTAACATAATGAGAACCATAAAAGTGCAAATCCTCCTCTTACAGAGATAATCAGAAGACTATATAGCTTTAGCACTATAGATTTATCTCACTAATGCTCACTGTGGCAGGGCACTGTGTGTGCCTGCCACTTTAAGGCCCTGGAGCTGGCAGCCTCCAGGTGCCTAATGGGGGCAGCTGTTTTAGGTTCAGGGCTGCCCATATAAACAAGGCAGTTTGGCTGCTGGAGGTCAGGCAACAAGATTGCCTGGCCAGAGGGCTGCTCGGTTCTATCCGGAGGTAAGGGAGGAGCTGTAGGGGATGGTAGGAGGCTCCTGGTCCTGGGTATGTCCTAAAACTGCACCTGCCAGGAATAAGTGGCCTGGTGGGGCTCCCAGTGGTGCATGAGCCCCCAGGAAATGCCAGGCCAGTGATCACCCCAGTGAAAGGCGGGTTGGGGGGCCGTAACCTTCGGGTGGGTTGTGTTCCATCGGAAGTAGTTGTGGGGGGGTGCGTTCCACCAGAGGTAGTTGTGGGGGGTGCAAGCCCCAAGGAGGAGAGTAGAGAGTTGGAGGGCAGGTGTGGCCAAGGCTGCCTGAGCCCTGTGGGGGTTTGAGACCCCGAGGAGGAGAGTTGGGGCCAGGCACAGCTACGGCCACCTGAGCCCCCAGAGGAGGGAAGCCCCAAGACCCCAAGTAAAGGGGGCATTATGAGCGTGAGAAGCCCCCAGTGGTGAGGGGAGAAGTGTGAGAAGCCCCCAGTGGTGAGGGGGGAAGCGTGAGAAGCCCCCAGAGGGAAGAATGGGGGCTCAGCCGGAGAGTGAGAGAGCTGAGTCCTGACCCCAGTAAGTCCTCCAATGTGGGGAGGCAGAGTTTGGGTCGAATATAACATCTGAACCCCAGTGTGAGGGGGCAGCATGAGAACTGAGGGGGCAGCAATGAGAAGCCCCAGTGTGGGGGGAAGTGTGATGTGGAGCCAAGTGAGGGAAGAACAGGGGCTCAGCCAGAGAGTGAGAGAGCTGAGTCCTGACCCCAGTAAGTCCTCCAATGCTGGGAGGCAGAGTTTGGGTCCAAGATAACACCAGTAGTAGCACCACGATCTACTGCCCAGGGGGGAAGTGAGAGTCCCTTGTGAGACCCTGAGGCACCAAATGTGGTGTGAATTACTCCAGCTCCCCATGTCCGTGAAGGAGTACCCAGAGAAGGGGACCCCGGGAAAAGAGTATGGGTCATACCTTGAGGCCTGCCAGAGTTTCCCCTGACTGGCCCAGGCAGGGGCCAGGACCAGGAGGGTCAGAAGGGCAAGGAGGCCCACTGAGAGGGACGCCCAAGAGCCGGGGGTCTGGCATCCCGACTGGCCTGGGGGTGGGCCGGGGCTAGCGTGAACCGAAGGTCCCAGCGTGAGGGCACCACACCCGAAGGGAAACTGGTGGCAGGGAGATATGTGGCCTGGTATGATGGCAACAGTGTCCGCCTGAAGGGAGGACCCCAGGTGGGGTCCTACAGCAGGATTCTGGGGCCCATCGTGTGGGAAACATCATGAGTTCATCTGCGAGGCTTGGGCTGCAGTGTAGGGGAGGAATGGAGCCACAGATAGCATCCCCTAGCAGCAGGGCAGAAAATAGGCTGCCTCCCACTTAATTAACAACTTTATTAATCAGTTAAGATCAAGGTGTGACGGGCAAGAAGCCGGGTGGTTTGCCCAAGAACAGGTGGGCGGACCGCATGGAGATCGGCCCCAAGCAGGCCCCCTGTTACACTCACAAACAAGCCTTCAGCAGAAATAAGATATGTCTCACTGAGGAAGGGAAAAAATTGAAAGACTAACAGATAAAATGAAGTCAAGTTATGTGACTAAAACAAAAACTAGAAGACTGAATTGGGGATAGCACCCATTGTAGATGACATCTTCATTATTTGAACCAAAACCATGCAGTCTCAGATTGTTTTCCACCAAAAATTCAACAATCATCACCTCTCCATCAGACTATCATATGAATACTCTAACACCAGCGTTTCCTTTTTGGACACCATGATCAATATCCAAAATGGTAAAATTCAAACCAGCATATATAAGAAATCCATGGATCAACATACATATCTACACAGAACTAGCAATCGCTCTAAACACACCAAGAAAGCTAATATACAGCCAAGCTCTCCAATACCACTGCATCTGCAATAAGAAGAATACCTGTGACCACCACCTCACAAATCTCAAAAGGGTCTTCAGCCAACAAGGACACTCCAAAGAGACAGATCACACTCTTGAAAGAGCCACCTCCTGGATGCCGTGTGATAATTTACTGCAGTTCAAAAAGAAAATCCCCACAAATCACACACCATTAGTTATGACATATCACCCTTCCCTGGAACCCACATGGAAAATCCTCAAACAATTGCAACCGGTACTAGAAGACCCCTCTCTCAAAGAGGTCGTTCCAGAACCACCCATCCTAGCCTTTAAACAAGCACCAAAACTCACTAACCTCATCGCCAGAAGCAAACTCCCTTTGAACCAAACCACACCCAATGGATCCAGACCAGGACAGGACAAGAAATGCAAAATCTGCCAATACATCTCCAACACCTCCCCACGATAGCTGCACCTCACACCAGAACCATCACCATTCCTGGATCTTCCAGCTGCACCTCCAGAAATGTAATATCTCATCTAGTGCATCAAATGCCCTGATGGAAAATACGTAGGAGAAATCAAACAACAACTGCACACCAGAATGAATGCACACTGAAAATCTATCAAAGACAAAAATCCAGCTACCTGTGGGGGAACATTTCTCACAGGATAATCACTCCCTCCTCAATCTCTCAGTTCTAATCCTCAAAAGGAATTTACAAAACACCTTCTGTAGATGAACCTATGAACTTCACTTCATAAATCTACTGGATACAAAAAATCATAGACAATATAGACAATGGTTTTCTGACACATTACAACCTGCCTGACATCTGATTCACCAGTTGCCTGCCTGACCTGACTTCTTATATTCTTTTTCCCCCCCACCTTTTCTCCCCTTCTCTCCCCTCCCCTCCCCTACTTTTCTGCCTTTTGTCTCCTTAATTTCTTACTATTTCCTTCTTTGCTGAGATCCTCTTTCTTACATTATTACCACTGTAGTGTTTCTCTTTGGCCTTTCCCCCCTGCTTTCTTCCCATTTCATCCCCTGCTTTACCTTTTGTTTCTCCAACTATTTCCTTTTTCACTGACAGCCTCTTTTCTACCTTGTATTCTATCAGTGTAATGTTTCCCTTTACCCTTTTTCCCCCCTGCTCTCTTCCCCCTCCCCTCTCCCCTTCACTTTTTGTCTTTCTTATTTCTACCTATTTACATTCTCATTGACAACCTGCCACACTTTTAGCTTCTCTCATTTCTTGGAGTCTCAGAACAGTAGAGACTCCCTATGCCTGAAGAAGGGTGGCTGTCCCTGAAAGCTTGCTAAGAACTTTTTTTCCAATTACTCAGTTGGTCTAATAAAAGATATTACATCTACCCAAAGAACCCTGCCTGCCATTGTTATATAACACTTTCAGAAGGTTATTCTGACTTTCCATAGGATATTCAGGCTACCAGGCAACCATGAGATATGCACTCCTATCCTTTGGTCTATTGTTGTTAACTAGTAAACAAACTACAGTTATTCCAATCCAAGCTTTCTCCCAAGAATGGCTGCTTCAGTCACTTTAGCTTTTATTTCCCTTTTTTACTCAATCCTTAGATTACTGTCAATACAGGCCTGTTCCAAAACTTGCCTACTCTGTTTTCATTCTCTTTCTAGTTGGTACACATTCTCTTTGGACTTGTTATTGCAAGCTAACTTTGCAGGGTCAGACCAGCTTTAGTTCAGATCCTAAGGCACTGTTCTGATTTGTTCATGTGGGGTGTATCAACCCTGACACAGAATGGCTAAAGAAACATTATAGAAATAAAAATCTTAAATTTAACGACATCTTTTATAATATCAATGCTACATCTCATGAGTACTGTAAAATTGTAATGCCTCACAATGTAGATCACTGAATTCCTACCCACACAAGATATTTATAACTTAGCAGGAGCACATTGTAATAAAAGTATGCCATCAGTTTTAAACAGTGTGCTGGCTGCTGTGCAAAGGAAGATGGCTATCATTGCATGAAACAATCATCAGCTAAACAATCAACATCATTAAGAATAAGACATAGTAGTGCTATATGTCACATATTGAGTCAGCCATACAATCTTCTTCCTAATTCTGTAAGTTCAGTTAAAAAATAGGTTAGTAAACTTAGTTTCTGTTTTGTGACTGTGAATATCCATGAACACAAAAAGCCAAAATAGCCAAAACCACAATTGTACTCAATGGCACATTTGTACTTTAGCAGAATATTGCACAGGTAATTTAAATGCCAACTTATACAGTTGTTCATTATTGAGAAATACTATCACCTCTTCACTGTAGTTGAAGTGTTGGGATATGTGGCCAAATTCTGGAACTCTTGAAGATAATCAGAACTTTCCCATTGATTTCAAGGAGACCAAGATTTAGTCAATCTCTCAGTTCTGAGGCACCCGATTTTCAATATTCCTGGCAATTTCAGAATAAGAATCCTGGTTCTCAAGACTAACAGTAGTACTGGGTGTATTTCATAGCACAGGATGCTCCTCTCTAGCAACGTACCTTTTCATCATCATCTCCAAAAGGTACTGGTGTTCCCCATTCATCTCCGACCAGTGACTACAATGTCTTTGTAAGAAGTTCCATGTTCCTGCTTTTTTCAGCAACTTTAGTTTGTAGAATATTTTTATATGCATTATATACTTTTTCAAGGGTAGAAAAAATTGGAGTCTTGTGGAGAAAGACATTATTTGATGATCTACAGAGACTTTGTATGTCAAGGATAAGATCTATACCTTACTTGAATGGCCTGCATTTTGTCTGGCGGTGCTCATGTTTCTGGAAGGAATTCTGGTTGAGTTTCTTGTTAAAAGTAGTACTTATGGGGGAGGCCTTTTCTGTATTTTAAAAAGAAGTCCTCAGCAAGAAAAAAGAGAGAGAGAGATCCTGATTTTTGGCACTAGGCAGGAGCAGACCTTTCTTTAGCAGTGAGAACAGAAACCATCACATTGAACCGTGAGCTTAAAATAGAAACCATCACATTTAACCAGAATTTAAAATTGCAGAGGAATGAAATTTGGGTGATAACATTTGACAGCTTCCTGGTCCTATGCTGTTCCCACCCCGACAGCTGTTTAAATCTTTATATCATTAGTATCTTAGGATCTTTCAGTGTTGTGATTAAAAAGTCTAATCCCATTACAGTTCACAGCAGGATCTGCACGATTTGTTTAGTGTTGCTTTCCTCTCTGGGCTACAAGGCTGTTTACTAAATGGTTTATTGTGTTTAGCTTCCTATACAACCCCCATTGCCATGGTATCCACACTCCTAACAGATAAATAGTATAAGGTTTAAACACCCAATATTGTCTGGGAAATAATCCCTGGTTAACTATATGGAAAACACTTGTGTTAAACACTGGATTCATACCTAGTACTGACAGCAAGCCATTAGTTAACATGGAAGAAATGTGGCTAAACTGAGCTTGGCTGAAACAGGTTTTCGACACCATGAAATTTTGAGACTCCAAAATAATTATTTTAAACCAGGGTGAAAAATAAAAAAACTTAATTTTTTTTATGAACTGTAAAACTGAGGGGGGGACCCCAAAGAAAAAACAATTTGGGTCACTCAAAGCATCTTGTTTGGATAATTTTGAAATGCTTCATTTGGATCTCAGTCATTTAAATGTTTTGGTATAATTTGCTGAAAAACTGAATTTTACATTTTTTTAAACAAAAACTGTTTTCAACTCTTTTCATTAGAAAAATGAATACTGACTTCTTCCCACTACATTACAACTTTAATCAATAAGCACTTTCCAGTTAAAAAAAGGATGAATTTAACTGAAAAATTCCTATCCAACTTTTGTGCTCTTAGTCCTGATGTTACTATCTGATGGCTATACAAGTTAAAACTATCTGAAAAAGTAGTGAGAAAATCCTAGTGTTATTCGGATTCTCATATCTAATGTTGGATATGTATCTAATGTTGAATATGAGATTTTTGAACACTTGATTATCTCAATTGCCCTCCCCATACCTATGATAGTAATATCTATATCAGTACTTTGTATAACACTTAGCTCTCTCTTCAGGACGTGTGATGCCTGAAATAGAACACAGTAAAATGGAATTTTATTGTATAACTATTATAGATAACATATAAATAACATTGAGAAAGCACTTAGATTCTTCACTATTTTATTTTCTATTTTGACAGATTACTTGAGGTTTCTTTTGTGCCCCACCAAGAACTGTAGCACCTTCAGTGATAGAGGAGATGACATGGCAATTTTGAGTTACCATATATCTGCATTCATGTTTAATAAAATGAGCACAGAAGACTGGATTGCTAACCTGCCTCCCATTGACAAGACCTGCATCAAAAGCAATGCGCAGAAAAGGTGACCTCTGAATAGCAGAACAGAGGACAAGAGAGAATAATGATGATAACAGTCTAACAGATTATAGAGAAGAATTTATTGACAGAGTATCTCACAAAAGAAAAATCTTAAGTCAAACCTTAGCTGGTAGAGACGTTTCTAAATGTATAAATAAAGGTGTCAGAGTCATAAAATCCACCCACTGTCAATGGTGAGATCTTTAAAAATTGTTCTAATTAAACATTAAATTCTTCACTTTAATTAAAGGCAACCTTGAAAGACCTTAATTGCTAAATAAAATATAAAGGTCCAAATTCATAACAGGTACAACTACCCTGATTCCTTGGGAAGCTGCACCAGTAGTTAAATTGGCCTAGAATATTTAGCTTAATTCATGAGTATAGTCTGTGGCATGCTGCTAATTAAATATTTACCTTGCTTAAAAAAATAAGAAAATGGACAATAATCAGGCTAGAGTGCAAATGTTGGCTACCCAGATGGTCAAGAGGTACATGGAACAATCATTTGTCTATGTATTAAAGCAGTACATTTAGGTGGGCCTCAAGCTACAATATATTGAACCCTTAAATAATGACATATTTTTTACCCTTTCTGTTTCATATTCCCCTCTACAGAGTAAAGACAGATGCAAAAACTGATTAGGAAGCATGTGAGTTATTAGCTAGTGAATACATTGTAAAATTAGATCTAAAAGTCAGCCACTTCATCATGAGAGTATAAAGAGGAAAATCAATGATTAAAATATTCCATAGTGAAATGTCCTTGCGTACAACTGCTCTGCAATAATTGTTGCTTATCTAATGCATTATTATATGGACAACTCCTCGGGGCTGTGAACACCATCTGCCATCCTAGAAAGAAACTCAGTGTCAGCCAGGTAAGTCCCAGGGTGGTCAGGTTGTTATAGGAAGTATTTCATGGTCAGGTCCCTCAGAAGTCTAAAAGAGAATAAAAAGGTTATACATTAAACTTCCTGTTCCTTTTAGGTGTCCACTGATTTTACCCTCTCTTCCCTTGGCTGGGCCTGTACAAACCAGCACAGCCCAGAAGCAGCAAGAGAGTACATGATACCACCTGAGTTGGGATAAAAGGATCTGATAATGGGGACATTTAAATAGAAACTATGACACAGCAATTGCTTCGGTAGGAGTGACTAAACCAGGCGCTTCGGTGCCTCATTCTTGATTGCCCATGAAGTGGCAGGTAGGATTCTAAACCAACATGTCCTGTTTCTGAATGTTAACCCAGTTTTTTGAACTGTCCATTGACTCTGACGTTGGGGATGCACCTTCTGACCCACAGAAATAAGCTGATCTTTACAACAGTACCCATTTTGATCTGCCGTACCTATGTACCCTGAGTGCATCTTAGCCTGAAATCTAAAGGATTTGTCCTAACACTGTGACAGGACAGACCTAGGCCTAAAGTATTTTGTCTGAGACAAAGAAGAACATGATTGTGCTATGAAGTCAGAATTCAGAAAGCTGCAAAGATAAGCAGGATTTCTCTGTATACTAGCCTTGGTGTCAGCTGCTAGGAGATTACAAAAATGAAAGCTAATTTACTGACCTCTTTTGGCAGCCATAGCAGGTGAGTGCTATTAACTCCAACTCAGAATACAAAAATGACTGGGATTCTTTCTGAAGGAGTATGAGCAGAATGGTCAAAGAGAAAATGACCACCACACAGGAGTGTCATGTCATGATTGATACATATTGTAGTTGTGATAGTCCAGGAATTATGCAAGAGGCAAGGATTTATTAAGGTTGTATCTTTTGTTGGCTATATGGTTGGGATGGTGTTTGAGGGCTTGCCTGGCTCTGTCCCAGCTGTGCTGTTGGTCCAGTGGGAGATATCACCCTAGGAGATCCTTGCCTTTTGCATAATCAATACAGTAATACACTCAAAAGATGAGTAAATAATAAAAATATCTTGCTTCCTGTGGGGAAATTTTTTCAAACTAGTCTTCAAATTCAGTTCCTTACAAATTGATCCCCTGACTCTCTCTTGTTCTGTTTAATCATGATGTGTGTACCTTTTACAAGCAGCCACTTCTTGACTTTTTTTTCATTAATTTATCAGCAAATGAACAAGAGCAATTGTTGAAGAATTTGAATTGCTGATTTCTGAATTAATCTGACCATTTCCATCACAAAAACAATATCCCTGATAGTGACATCAAAGGATGACAGTTTTATGGATGACAATCTGTTTGTTCCATGCCACAGATTAAGAAAAGTTAAAAACCCTAGATATTCATTTTGGACAAAGAGGCAAGTATATGTAAATCAGCTACTTCCTCATTTCCATTTATCATTTTTATATGTAGTCTGGCAGGCTTGCTGGGAGCAGCCTGGCTCGCTGGCTTGAAAAGGCTTAAAATGATCGATGGGGTATTTCTCACCAAAATCAGAGACGGCCAGGAGAGAGGCTTGCCCCACTCCTACCCAGGGGTGAGGTGAAAAGATGGACCAGAAAGGGGACTAACACCACCTCTCTCTAATTGGTCCATCTTCAATCTGGGGGCAGAGCCTCCAGAGTGGATAAAAAGGCAGTATGCCTGGGACATGGGAGGCTGTGACAAGGGGTGGAGAAGAGGGTGAAGAAGAGCTGGCAGAGCTGATCAGAGCTGATCAGCAGGGTGGAGTGGTTGCCCCAGAAGAGGATAATTGGATGGGGAGCAGCAAGTGGCTTCATTCCTCAGCCCTGCTGTAAGGGAGGATGGTGTTGGTGCACAGAGGGTCTGGGAGCAGACCAAAGTCCTGGAGCTACAGGTGGCAGCCTGGGCCTCCAACCCCTGCACAAGGCAGGGTGCCCAGCACACAGATTGGTGCATGGATGGTCTGGGAGTGGACTGAGACCCTGGAGCTGTATGTGGTAGCTTGGGTGTCACCCTGGCATGAGGCTGGACACATGATGTACAGGTCGATACACAGAAGGCCGAGAGAGGCCTATGGTGCACAAGACAGTGCACAGGGCCAAGAGCAGGCCAATGGCCGGGAGAGACCAGAAGCAG
>NW_017728920.1:9601798-9609145 GCF_001723895.1 Crocodylus porosus | reverse complement strand
CCTTGGATATAAACTAATGCAATTAATACAACAGGATATATGAAATGACAGGGAGATGGTTTTCCCCAGTATGTGCCTGAGCATACAGTTTGCTTGGGTTCAAAACAATTTCATTTATGGCAGTCCCTTTAAAACGTGGCATTTTACAACAACCTATGCTAGGAGAAACAAGTGTATTTCAGCCTTCAAAATTGTTTGTGGCTATATATTTAGCAAACTGCCAAACAACAATTTGAGGCTGTTTTTATTAATATTCAAAGAAGAGGTAACTGTGTTGAAAGATATGGAGGCACACTTGAAATGAACTGCATTTTCAGTTTTTTTAATATGCTATATTTTATTCATAAAAATTAAGTTTTTGTGCTTTTAAGAGGAAGAAAACAAATTACAGGAGGCAAAGACACTGAAATAAATATGAGGGATGGGAATAGTAGCGCTGGAGCATAAAATGCTTTCTACTCTGTTTAAGAATAGAGGTCTTTCTAGTCCTGTTCTAGCTTCTGTATCTATTCCGTTCTTAAGAACTGTTTAGTAATTAGCATGGGTGATGGTTGTCTAGGAAGCCTAACTTTTAGTTAAAAGTTCTCCCCCAGCCTTTCTACATGAGTGCAAGCCAGGCATTTACCATTTCTGTGTCTCAGACTCTCTTTATAAAAGAGTATTGTATAGCTTGTCTACTCAGAGGAGTGTTATAAGCCTTAAAAGATGAAAGAGGCATTAGTAAAGTAGATCTCATAAAATAATATTAAATAAATCTCATTTCAGGTGAATTGGCAAGATCTTTTATTTAAGCCACAAAACTACAACAATCCTAATCATCCAATAATCAAAGAATGGAAGAATCATCCTATAATGAGGGTGGTAGCCTGGACTTCAGAAAACCTACTGTCAGATCTGTGATCTGTTGCAAACATTTTGTGTTACTTGGGCTAATCACTTAAACACTCTGCTTGTGTAATGAAGATAATGGTACTGCTTGAAGAGATATTGAGAGCCTAATACAATAAACTGTGAAATGCTCAGATCCTATAATATTGTGGCTGCATGAATACCCTTCCCTTCAGCCTTTCTTTAATTAATTTGTATAAATAGTTTGCTTTTTTGCAAATGATATGTAAATTAGGTTAACCAAAATAGATCCTAATAAGTTTCCATTATAGAAATTGCATACTCATAACTGTATGTAATTTCTTTGGGCTTGCTTGAAAGAACATTTTTTGATAAAAACCTATAAGGTGAAAATATTTCTTCTAATGCCTTTGTAAAACTTATGATCAACAATATAACAAAAAAATCTTTCTGATTAGCCTATTTTTAAAACTAGCTAAAGATTAAGATCACAAGACTTTTTTTTTTTTTGTCCTACGTAGGTCAAAATTGAAATGAAATAATTGCCAGAATAGGGAAAACTTGATAAGACACAGTTTGGTAAGATTACAGTAACATTCTTCATTGCTGTTTCTGAGGCCCCCGACAAATGTTAAAGTAAAGGTGTGATGGGATCCCATGTGGGGCCATACAGCATGTAGGTGACAGGGGGTGTGATTGGAGGATCCGGCATCAGATTCTAATGCTTGATCCTGAACTCCCCCTGTACCAGCAAGAAGCAAGCCTGCCATCCTGCACACCCCTGGCTGGGAGCCCTGATCAGTTGATTGGAGCTCCCAGCCATGGAAGACATCATGCACTCACCCAGCTGGGAGTCCATCAGTACTTTGTGCAATAACTTTTGTGGTTTATTCCTTGTTTTACTATTAAATTCATTGACTGAACATGCAACCAGGTCACTACTGAAGTGTAATATCTTTCAGGGGCCTGAAATTCATTTGAAGGATCAGGGACATAAATGGAGAGAAGGAAAGTCTGTTTTTGAATAAAGGCATCTTACTTTAAAAAAAATCTTAATACAGTAATATTGATCTTAACTCATACTGAGTTAGCTATTCAAGAAGCACAAGATGAGGAATACATTTCTCATAAGGCAATCTTTAAAGGCATGTATCTACTGAAAACTGACTTTTATGCTCAACCAAAAGAACAGATATAAAAAAGTAAAAGAAAAGGTGAGAACAATTTAGGGAATAGACTATAAAGAACCTGCAATTTACTTAATCCATGTTTGAAAAATCTGCTCTTCTTCTTGCCACTGGGAAGTAATAAGTATTATCTGTCAAGTGTGGGAGTCTCAGGTATGCATTTCTACAAAAATTAAGCTTTCAGTTTTTTAAAGACGGTTTCTAGACCTGAAAGACCATCATCTTGTTAACTGTGTGGGTACTTCTATAGCTTTAATCTTCAGTGTGTGAACTTGTGCATATTAAAACAAACTGTACTTTTTTGAAGAAATGGAAGGTTATACCAAGATCCAGCAAGGACTTACGGACTTGCAGTCAGCCTAGTTGTAGCCTAGGTATATACTGCCCTTCTCCAATTGAAGTGGATTGTTAGCTGGCAGGTGTGCTGTGGGGGAACTACAGACCACTCAGTTTCATGGATATAACATATGTACATTTGTTTGATATCTAAACAAATAGCATAAACAATACCCTCTGGGTAAATGCCATAAAACCTTATACCAGTGCTCCAGATACAGGTAAGTATCTGACCTGAAACAGATAAACCCCAAAATAAACATAGATAGCTAACAGATAAACTATATATAAGTATGGGTGAACAATAAATAAGCCACAAATAAACAACAGGTGAAATAATAGCAACAGGGCATCCCAGTGTAGCAAAACCCCCAGTTTTTCTTTATATATACGAATGATAGATATGCATTCCCTTCCCCAATTATTTCTGACTTTTTTTCTTTCTCTCCCTCTTTATTCCCTATAGACAAGCATAAGTAAGCTCAGACTTAGGATAAGCTTTAACATTTTTGTTTCGGTAGCAAGTTTTTGATTTTGGATATCCGCTGTCTTTTATATTGTATTATTATTATTAGGTTTGTATTGATATTTACTGTTGTATATTGTATTATCATTTTCATATTGATTTTTTTTTATTGTTTCATATGGCTATTGTATGGTTTAGGCCTGTGTTTGTAAGTGAACCAAAGTAATGTCAAGTTTCCATTTTGTATGTCAAGTCTCCATCTTGTGTCCTCTGCTCAGGGATCCCCTGTGTTGCAACTGTATGATTCACGTACCCTGTCTCATGTAAATTGGTTCCCAGATGAATGAGAGTGATTGAGAATGATTGAAATACAATGGTAGCAGGCCTCTACTGAATGGCCTGTAAGGACTGGGCCATCACATCGCATTGATTCATCCAGGAACCATGGACCTCACCCAGGAACAGAGACAAGAACCCAGCATTTGAAAGACAAAAGACCCTGCAGAACCAACAACTCTACCATTGTACCCCACCATTACAGGCACTGAAAATGCACATCCCTGCATGGAGCACACATGCTCAGTATGCCAGGGACTGACCCTTGCCTGGGCATGCCTCCTGTCACTAGGGTCACACAAGGTCTTCCCCTATAAAAAGGGGCAGTGAAGACAGACCCAGTGGAAACAATATTTCCATCCAGACCAGACCAGGTTCACGTCACCTATGCACCCCAGAGGCCCTGCCAGCGACCCCCCCTCTGGAGAACACCGAGCTGAAGGAGAGCCCAACTGGCCATTGAGAATCAACTTCCAGCCTGGGATAGGTAGATATTACCTGCACACCTCCTCCTACAATTTGGACTCTCTCTCTCTCCTCCTGGACTTCAGTGGACTTCAGCCTCTGCACCAAGCCTCTCTAACCCCTGCTGCAAGTGTGGGTGGGTGGGTGTGTCAGTGCAAGGGAACCAATAAGACATTGTGTCACCATCTGCCCTGTTCAATAAAACCACTGTCATTTGAAATCCTGAGTTGGGTCATGTTTTATTGAATCCCAGTCCCTTCCCTATCTTAAATTCCAGCTTTGTTCTCTCTTTCTCTCTCAGCTCCAGGCCCACCCCTCTCCACTAGTTTCCCGATCTCCCAATTCTATCTCCCCTTTTCTGCCACCTTTCAGCCTCTCCTTGCTTTCTTGCTGTCTCTGCTGCCTTTCAGCCTTCCATACCATCTACTGCCTTTTCTTTGTGACTTTCTGCTGCCTTTCTCTGCTTTCTTGCTGCCCCTGCTGCTTTTCCTGTGACTTTCTGCTGTCTGTCTCTCTGTTTTCAGGCTTCCCCCGCACCTTCTGTAGTCCTCCCCTCCCTGCAGCTTCCCAGCTCCTCATGGCTGTCCTTCAGTTTTCTCCAGCTCCCAGCACCTACTGCCACTCCCTGCAGCTTCTCTAGCTGCCCCAGAGCCATCCTCTGGCTCCCCACACCCAGAGTCCCTCTTTAACACTCACACTTTCCCTTAGTCCCATTTTTCCCCCTCGTCTACCTTTTCAGCTCCCCCGTAGCTCTGGCTCCAGTCCCACATTCTGTGCCGGCATACTTCCCTGTTCTGCAGGCTTTGGGCTTGTCTCTTAATCAATTAAGATCAATTAACCTAAAGTTACTCCTGACCTTCAGTTCTTCAGTCCAGCCCTTCTAGTCTACTGGTTCTAATCCCAGTCCCAGTAACATTCACTCCCAGCAACTTTCACTCCCTACACTTCTACTTTCTTACCTCAACCTTTCCCCAGATATTCCAAGTACACCAAGTGCACGCGTGTGTGTATACACACATGCACGCACACACCCCACCCAACTTAGGAACTCACCTGTGTGTATGTGGGTGGTATGTGTGTGAATTAGTGAATACACACATACATAGAGCTAGAGATATCACTGTGTGTGTGTGTGGTATATGAATTAGTAATCCACATATGTGTATTGGATGTGCAGGTGTTGGTAACTGATTCTGTCTAAATTTGGTGTGTTTAGCATGTATGGGCTTAAACTGGTGATAGGTGTGCATGAACATAGACTGGTAATTTTGAAAGTGTGTGTATCTGAGTTGCTAGTGTGAGTGTGTATGCCTATTAAGGGTGTATGCACCCAGTGAGTGTATGTGTGCTTAATTGATTTTTATGTGTGCACGTGCAATAGTATACCATGCCTTCCTGTCTAACAGTGCAATATTGAGATCCTGAGCGTTGACCTGACCCCTCAGGGCAACACCAGGACAGTCCTAGGACTCTACTCATCTATTAATTTACAAACATGAGAGTTCACAAAATATAAGGCACAACATCACACCATTTATGGCACAAGAACCCTGAAGATAAACTTAATCCCAAGGGGAAACCCCAATGCCCTTGGACTTTTCCCAAGCCCTACAAGGAAGCTAGTAACTTTAGAGGGGCCCTCCCAGTAGAACCTCCACTTTCAGGAGCCCTTAACTAATCAGGGGGGACTCCCCCTCCTATGTGGGAATCCTTTTTTCTGGCAACTCACAGCTCCCAGGCCTGGAGGGTGGCCCTTATCCTCTGCACCAAACTGTTCTCTTGCCTGTGATGGGGTTTGTGGGGGTCACTGTCCCCTGGAACAGGGCTCCTCTATGCAGGGCTTCTGGGGCCTCTGGCTCGGCCCTGTCTGCTGGCTCAGAAGCCCGAGCACTGTCTGGCTCCCTGGATTTGACTTCAGGAAAGCTGACTTTGACAAGCTAAGGAGGCTTGTCAGAGAGACCCTAAAAGGCCACAATCCAGTGGAGAGGGGAGTTCAGGACGCGTGGATGTTCCTCAAGGGAGCAATCCTGGATGCGCAAGCAAAGTCCATCCCGTCTTGGAGGAAAGGCAGTAGGAGGGCACAGCAACCCCCTTGGCTCTCCAGGGAACTGGTGGGCCTTCTGCGTCTTAAAAGGAGGACCTATTAGGGATGGAGGACTGGAACCGCCACCAAGGAAGAATACTCTGCATTAGTCTGGACTTGCAGAGAGCAAATCAGGAAAGTCAAGGCTGCGATGGAACTCTAGTGAGCTACAAATATCAAGGAAAATAAAAAGTCCTTTTTTAAATATGTGGGAAGCCAGAGGAAATCAAGAGCAACATTGGACCCCTGCTAAAGCAGATGGGACAACTGACAACTGATGCCCAGGAAAAAGCTAACTTGCTAAATGGGTACTTTGCATCAGTTTTCCATCAGCCCCATGGGACAGCCCTGCCCACTATGGGTCAGGGAGGCCCAGGTAAGGGAGATTCCTTGCCCTCCATCAAAGCTGACCTCATGAAGGAACACCTCGACAGGCTGGATACCTTCAAGTCAGCTGGCCCTGATGGGTTACACCCAAGGGTACTCAGGGAGCTGGCGAGCATCATAGCTCAGTCCCTGGCATGGCTCTTCAAGAGCTCTTGGTGCTCTGCAGAAGTGCTCGATGATTGGAAGAGGGCCAACGTCGTGCCTATCTTCAAGAAAGGGAGGAAAGTAGATCTGGCAAACTACAGGCCCATCAGCCTGACCTCTATCGTGGGAAAAGTCTTGGAAAAGATCATCAAGGAGAACATCCTTAACAGATTAGCTGAAGGC
This sequence comes from Crocodylus porosus, assembly GCF_001723895.1. Taxonomy (NCBI): domain Eukaryota; kingdom Metazoa; phylum Chordata; order Crocodylia; family Crocodylidae; genus Crocodylus; species Crocodylus porosus. The sequence continues at coordinate 9,602,709 of NW_017728920.1, read as the reverse complement.
AATATCCTGAGGGATACCCAGCATGGGTTTGTTGCAGGTAGGTCTTGCTTGACCAATCTCATTTCTTTTTATGACCAGGTGACTTATCACTTGGACAAGGGGGAAGAGATCAACGTTGTATACCTCAACTTTAAAAAAGCCTTTGATCTGGTATCCCACGATCACTTCTTGGCTAAACCAGCTAACTGCGGCCTTGACGTCACCACGATCCGCTGGCTGGGGAACTGGCTCTGCTGTAGGACCCAGAGGGTGGTGGTCGATGGGAGCCAATCATTTTGGTGTGCTGTGATCAGTAGGGTCCCACAAGGCTGTGTCCAAGTGCCTATACTGTTTAACATCTTCAGTGATGTGGACATTGGTATCAGAGGTGGACTGGTCAAGTTCACTGACGACACCAAACTCTGGGGTAAAGCATCCATACCTGAGGACAGGAGGGTGATCCAGGCAGATCTGGACAGGCTCATGAAATGGGCGGACAAGAATCTGATGGTGTTCAACACCGAAAAATGCAAGGTTCTCTACCTTGGGAGGAGAAACCTGCACCATGCATATAGGCTCGGTAGTGCTACGCTGGTTATCGCTACAGATGAAAGGGACTTGGGGGGTCATGGTTGACCACAAGATGAACCTGAGCCTTTAGTGTGATGCTGTGGCTAGTAAAGCGAGCAAAATGCTGGCTTGCATCCATAGATGCTTCTCCAGCAGATCCCGGGACGTCATTCTCCTGCTGTACTTGGCCTTGGTGAGGCCACAGCTGGAGTACTGCATCCAGTTTTGGGCTCTGCAATTCAAAAAGGATGTGAAGAAGCTTGAGAGGGTGCAGAGGAGAGCCATGCACATGATCAGAGGTCAGGAAAACAGACCTTATGATGAGAGGCTGAGAGCAATGGGGCTATTCAGCCTGGAAAAGT
>NW_017728920.1:9585360-9600653 GCF_001723895.1 Crocodylus porosus | reverse complement strand
GGGGGAGAGAAATACCTCTCCCCCACCCCTCAGGAAAGGGACATGACTTCACTCCTCTTGCTGTCTCCTGATTGGTGGATGGGTTCCACCAACCAAACAGCAAGATTTCAAGCCTGGGACTCAACCCAAGCTCCAAAAGGCGAGCCTGCTATACAGTGTTTGAGACATTTGTTTCATGTTCTGTAGTCATTAGCTTATTAATTAAAAAATGAGAATGTAGTTCCAGTTTGCACAATATATTAAAGTGGTTATGAACAGCAAAATTATGATTGTGTGGAAAACAGTCTGACCAAAACACGTTCTTTCAGTTTCTGTTGAGATCAGAAATATGATGAGTATTGTAAACCATTAGCACACAGTAACAGGATGGGCATCCTAGGGGTGCCACGATCTCCCCTAGCGCCCCCACGACATCCAGTTGCCTACAAAGCACTCTTCATTCTCGCCTGCCATGTCTTTGATCTTAAATGTATAGAATAGGGAGGCTGCCTCTTTGTCTCCCTGGACAGTTTACCTCCCACCACATTAGCCTGGCTCTGCTAATGGGTGTTCCTGGGCACCCCAGCCTTATGAGCTATGCGTGGCTCCAACCATCCCATACCACGCCCCAAGCCTCGCAGATGTATCGGACGTTGTTTGGTCTTAGCCGCAGCCCCTGTCTCACTCTTGGGGTCTCCATAGCCCTGTCTACTGCCGTGCCCCACAGGCGCTCAGGCTTCCCGCAGCCTTGTCTCTCACCGCGCCCCACAGGTGCTCGGACTTTCCGCTGCCTTGTCTCTCCCCTGTCTCCTGCTTTGGGGCTTCTCGCACTGCCCCCTGCTCTGAGGTTTGGGGTCAGCACAACTCAATGTTGTGTCTTCCCTGGTGTTCAGGTTGGCTGCCAGTAGGGAACTGCCTGCCCAGCCTCTGCCCTGGGGTTTAAATGGGAACCAGGCCCTGCCCCTTCCAGTCAGCTGACCACTAGCAGGCGTGGGTCCCTGACTCCCTTTAGTTGCCCCAGCGACTGGCACCTGCGGAGTTATCCCAGGTCTCCAAGTAGCAGGCACCTTAGTGCCCTGCTACACACCCTTATTTTGAGAAGAGATTTTTTGGACTTGACTTGAGAGAACAGAGAATTTCGATAGAATTTAGTTAATTTTTCTGGTGATTGTTGATGACACTTCTGTAACAAGTGCATGCCTGACTTAGCACATTGTGCCTGAGCTGGGCAGCACTGTAGCAACCATAAGTGAGCCTCCAATTGTCCCAGAGTCCTAGGGCAGTGGGCCAAAAATGAGCCAGAGAATGGCATCTGGGACACTGGAAGTGTGTCTGGCTGTTCTCACCCATGTTAGGGCACCCAGGGAAGAGCTGGACGCTCTCCCCACTGCAGGGGATTTCAAAGGGGTGCCGGATGTGTTCCCCATAGGGGGTAGGCAACTGGGTACCCACTAGGTGGCAGCTGAAGAACCAGATGCATCTCTTCCAGCTGGGATCCATGGAGAAGCTGGGAGTACTGTTCCACCACAGCTTTCAGGAGCACCTGAAAGATGCCACTGGAAGGCCTCCTAGCAGGCAGACCCAAGCCGTGCCCTGCACACATTGCAGCAGGGGCTGGCACTTGCCCAGGAGCACATGCCAGAGGACCCTAGCCCAATGGGACCAGGGATAGGATCCAGAAGGAACCCACAACAGGGATCTAGGGAAAGCCCCTGAAGAAGCATTCAGATTGCACGAGCCCACTGGGGGCATGCATGCACTGCAAGCTCACCAGTAGGCAGCAGGGTGGGGAAGTGTTGGCTTCACATGGGCATGGTATTGGCCACCCTGAGGTGAAGCCAGATCTGGCCCAGTGCCAGAATGTGAAGGGCCTGCCTGGAGAAGGCACATTGCCAAGAGGCACAAGTGGGACAAGAGGGGTGCACAAGGCCCGAAGCAGCTCACACCTTGGAAAGCGGAAGAAGCTCAGGGCAGTGAGGCACCAGTACTCTGCCTGGATACTAGGTCCAAACCATCTGAGTTCACCTTATCTGTTTAGTTTTCTCTTTTTTGCAAAACTGTAAGCAATGGTTGGACCCACATGGATTCAAGCCTCGATGTTTCCCTGCAGGGAAGATCAGGCAGCAACATCTACACCATACCAACAAGAGTGGTGACAACACATGAGCAGAAAGGGGTGAGGTGCAGGGGAGGAGAAGCCCCACAGAAGATACACCACCATGTTCACACCTGGCCTGCAGAGAACCACTGCATCACCTCCAGGCAAATACAGATTCACTTACTGGAACATCAAGTCATGGCAGGAAAGCGCAACGTGGCCCCCGGGGCATAGGACACATTCGTGGCGTTTGGGCAGTGGTGCCAGGCATGATCCTGTCACAGGTTCATAGGGTAGAAAATAGAAAGAACAGTGGATATGGATGGGTAAGGGACTTAGCTAGAGAAAAATTTTCATTAGGCATTGATCAATTGCATTTTTTCTTCCTGATTGTGGAATTTGCAGTTTGTATCTGTGCTTATGGATTCACGTCCAGTGTGGTTTAGAAACCTAAATATGTATTCAGTCAGTGGGAATAAAATCTTAGGGCTTTCAGTGACAAGTAGCTAGAGTAACAGCTTGTTTCATATCTGAGGATCTTTTTGAGTCCTGCTGTTGTTTGAAGAACACTTAACAAGAAATCACCACACAACATGCTGAAAATGGTCATCAGCATATATTTTCCCAGTACACAGAAGCATAATCTTGTGTCTATTATATTTTGCTAGGTTTCATCACATGATCCAGAATCCAAAAGCACAGAAACAGTACTCAAGAAGATGGTTCATTTGATGCAAAATATTATTAGGAGTTGAGCTAAAGAAAACTGAAATACAGTGTTGTTGTGCAGCATGCATATAACAAGCTCATAAGGTCATAATCCATAAAAGTATATGAAGTAATGAGCAAATAAATATTTATAGGAACAAATAAAATGTATAACTCAGTGTGTTGATCAAATGTTTTTTACATGTATACAGGAGCGAGGGGGTAAAAGTGAGTCCAAAGTGCCAGCTTCCTGACTTTCTTCTCATACGCACTATGGAGAATAAATTCAATGAATGGACAAAAATACAGATCAATAGATTTTATTGTTATCCAGCCATTTTTATGAGCAGAGTACAAGTGAAGCAGCTTTGTCCATTATATTCTGAGTTATAAACCAAAATATAGGAAGAGATTGTTTGAGGTTCTTCTGTGCACCCATTTTTATATTTCTTTATTATTCTTAAGTACTATTATAACTGTCATGAAAAGTCTTCAGTGTGGCCATAACTATTGAAAAACTGAATAAAGAATATACCCCAAGAGATAAAACAATCTTCAGTCTTTCCTTTCCTTTTTCATGTACTTGTGACAAGGTGTTTAGCAGAATTTGCAGATTTGTTGGAGGGCACATCTCTATCAGGGTGATGTCCCTTAGCCTTTTTTTCAGCCAAGAAATATGCACAAGGCAGTGGGGGCTAGGGTCCTGAGGTGCTGTAGCCCCCAATACCCTGTCACAAGTACATGAAATTTCCTTGGCTGCTAAATACTTTGTCACAAGTACACAACATTTCCCTTACTCTGGAGGTTGCAACACTGGTATTTTATAGCAGCTACCTTGCCACAAGTAGCCCCACCACGTTGCCCCCACTCCCTCCAGTTGGATGCAGTTTATGGCCATACTCAAGACCATGAATTGAAGAATCCTCTTGGAAAATGCCCAATTGTTATTAGTTCCTTTTATTTTTAATCAAAGGACTGTTGGCTCGGGCATCCCTGCAGAAGTGTACGATCACATAAGGAGAGATAGGGCCTTATAGATAGCTGCATTCAGGGTTTGAGAGGGAGGGGAGAGGGGCAGCATTGCCAATGTCTAAAGCTCTGAATTAGGATTCAGGACACTTGGGATCTGTTTCTGCTTCTGGACAGGTGGGGCCTCGGGCAAAGCACTTCTGCCCGAGGCCCGGAACCACGGAGCCGAAGAGCGGGCAGCCCCGCCACACCTGCGGCGCGCCCGCGGGCCCCTCTTGGGTGACGCGCTGGAGTAGCAGGATTTAAAGGGCCAGGCCGATCCCAATGGTTCCCGCTCCGCTGCTATCCCGGCATGCCCCTGTTTCAGGAAGGGCGGTGGTGGAGGCGTGGTCTGTCTGTCTGTCTGTCAGCCGAGCCCGTCGTCTCGGTGGCAGTGGAGGAGGCGGCGCGCCGGGCCGGGGGCGGCAGTCTGGGACGTAGGTGAGAGCGCGGCCGGGCGGTGCGCAGGGCGCGGTGGTGCTGCCTCCACGAAGCCTCGGGCCGGGGGGTTTAACAGTCCCCAAACAGGTCGGACTTCCCCTCGCGCCCCGCTGCTTCCCCGCGGCCCGGGGGTGGGGGCAAAGCAGCCCCCTCCCCACGCGGCTCCGGAGCGGGGGCCGGCCGGGGGAGCCCATCGCCGCTGCTGCCCCTGCTGGGGCTGAGCCCGGGCCCGGGCCTGCGCAGCCCTGCTCCAGCGGCCCTGAAACCTCCGCAGCGCCGGGACAGCGGGAAGGCAGCGGGGGGTGGCGGGGCTCTTAAAAGCCCCGCAGCCCGGTGTGTGCCCTGGTGACGTTGGTGCAGACGCAGCAGGCTCTGTAGCAAGCTGCTCTGTCCAGCATCTAACTTGCTTTTTCTTTTTTTCAACTTTTCCTACCCCTGATGCCTCAAAGGGGGCTCCCAGGCGCCATAGGAGAGTGATACTCTGTGTGTGATAACATAATATTTGGCCCCTGGGGCTGCTAATCACTTTGCAGTCATAAATAATACATTCTAAACTACAAGTAGTGCTTTCTGTGTCTTCTCTTAATTGCATATTAATGTTGGAAGTTTATATCAACTGTACTGCGATTGTCTGTGGCTTGGTTCAGTTTAGTGGGATGGATTTCTGAACGGCAGAGGAGACCTGTAGGGGAGCAGAGTAGGGGTGATGCTGATGCTTTGAAGTGTCAGATTTCAGGCCTAGCTGTAGATAACGGGAGTGAGATGTGACCCCTTGTCCAGAAAATGTTCAGCACTGGACAGTTGATGAACTATACCAGCATGGCATTGCAACGAGAATATTATTCATAGAAATCATAAAGGAAGCAAATTTAACCAGTTTGCAGACAATCAAGGTTGCAAGTGAACAGGGGTTATCTGATTATTCAATAGCCAATGTAAAATGAGCTGGTGGTGGCATTGGGGATTGTAAACAGCATCATAGCTAATTTTTGCCAGAAGGAGGATTCGCTGAACCTGGAGTTGCCCTTTTGAAACAGTGCAAGGGAAGAGGATGTGAAAACAAATGGATGGCAGAGGTTAATCATGTTGCTTAATGCCCTTTAAGGCCCTCCAGATACTTTATTGATGAGCATGATATTAGCAGCGTAGATAAGCTGGAGAGAGAAACTTGGCTTGTTACCGTTTGGGTCATACTATTATTAGGAATTACTTGACTCCAAGACAACATTTTTTTTCCTCATTCAACACGTGGGTGGTGAGGAAGCCTCATTTTGGATTTAAGTACAAAGTGGGGGTGGGAGGTGGGGGGAGAAGCAGGTGGCTGTGGGGGCCGTGACTCGGGCCCTAACTTTGGCTTGGAGGCACAGCAGCCCCTGACTTGCACTCTGCAAGCCCCCCACAGCCTCTGCCCCACCCTTTCCCACCCCACCTCCTCCATCAGCTTATTGTCAAGCATAGGCCTCGCCCCATTCTGGCCTGGGGCACAAAGTGCAAGGTAGCTTCATTTCCAGCCCCACCATCCCACAACAGGATTGGGGCTGGAGCCATGTGTGAATGCAGATGGTGGAGGGGAGGGGGGCAAAGGGGGCAGGGCACTGGCAGCAAGCAGAGTGTGGATGCACTGTGGGGAGGACAGGTGATGGAGGGACAAATGGTGGGGGCAAGGGTCAGGCTGCCTTTCCCCCTTACAACTAATTTGTAAATTTTTCCATATATAGAATCTAATCATTGGAGCCATCATAGATTTGGGTAAGCACAGTAACTTCTCAGTACATGACTCCTCACTCGCATGACCCTTCTTGGCTAAAGTTAGCATGTGCATAAGGAGCTATAATTGTATTTTTATTAAACTTGGCTCTTGGTGTTATAAAAAGTTCATCACTTCAAAACAGAATTGCTTCAGAATAAACAATGAAAAGCTATTTGTACTTTCAGTACATGAACAAAACTAATTTTTTTTAATATGCACAATCCAAATGAAAAAAATAGACGTCTAAAGTTAGTTTCCAATGGGTATGTGTTAAAGTGATTGTAGCTGTGATGGTCCAGAAACTATGGGAGAGGCAAGGTTTTCTTAGGGTTTTGTATATAATATTTATTGGATCAGCTGCATATTTGGGACTAGTTTTCAAGAATGTCTTGTAGCTGAAGGCTTGTCTAACTATCCCATCCATGCAGTTGGTCCAATTCTAATATTATAAAAGCCTTAGTCTGTCTGTCTGTCTGTCTGTCTGGGATGCTTTATTTGCACTAGCTAATTGGCCATCAGGAATGACTGTGGGGGGAGAGGGATGGAGCATCGCCACCCCGTGTTGCTGCCATCTCCCAGGAGCGGAGTGGGGGAAGCTTGCCCTGCTGTCACCTCTGTCCCACTTGGCCAGCACCCGTGTCGCCGCTGCCTGCAGGGAGCAGGGCTGGAGGGGAGGCAAGGCCAGCATTTCTAGCCTCGCCTTCCCCTCACTTCTCCAGCCCTGCTCTCTGCAGGTGGCAGCAGCATACTGAGGGGGATGGAAGGGGACAGTGGGGCAAGCTTCTTCCCTGCCCCCCTGTTCCTGGGAGATGGTGGCGGTGCTCCATTTCCCCCTGCCCCCTGTCATTCCTGATGGCCAATTGGCTAGTAAAAGATATCGCCCTAACACATCCTTGCGTTTCCAATAGGTGAACTTATTGTAAAGTTGTCAAGTGACATATGGCAGTTCCCACCGACTTCAGTTTGCTGATCCTGGTTGAAGCCATTCACTGTCCTTGACTCAAACTTTAATATCCCAGAATGCAGTCTTGCAAATGTAGCTGGGGCTGTTTGCTTGTTACACTTGCATCTTCAGTTTATCTCAGTTAAGCTGTTGGAGATATCCTGGATTCCTTCAGCATATATGAACATTATCAGTGTGATACTTCTGAGTAAAAGCTGAGTTTCTCCATTGATTAGGAAACTAAAATTGTTATATGCTTTGGTAATATATACTTCAGTAATTGAGGACTATAGAATGGAAAAAGGTAAATAATAGATTTAATAAAAATATTGTATATTAAAAAAATACTTTAATCATGGTTGTTATCCACTTTGGTCTAAGTGGACAAGTAAAACATTTTACATTTTAACAGACTGACAGCCCTCCAAATTTCTTCTGCATAGTTAGTGCACAAGAAAGATTAAAATGCTGCTCAGAATTTTTTATGTGACTTGCATCTGCAAGACAATTTTTTTTCATGAATAACCTGTAAAGTAAGCCAATATAATAATGAATATTCACTGCAGAGAGTAAATCTGCTGAATAAGAAGTTGCTATTCTTGTATAACTGCAGTTCAATGTAGTATTATAAAGCCTTGTAGAAGTAATGTCTAATGCAGAGTTTCTCAACCTTGTTAGATTGAAGGCATCCCTTGTTAGACTCAAGGCACCCCTTGAAAAATGCTAGTTCTTAGTTTTACATACTTTCTTTTCATTTTTTTTTTTTTGAGTAGGGGAATTTATAGAGCAGTTCTTATGTTGCAAAGGACTCTGAAAGTTCACAACAGGTGAGGAATGTTTTCTATTTGAAATCTCTGGGTACCTATACACATGCCCAACATCTGCTCTGACATGTTCTGATTGGAACAAGTAGGAGCAGACTCCATTAATCAGTGCTGCAGCAAGCAGCCTTGGTGTTGTGTGTATTCAGTATCCCCTGCTTCAAAATGGCATCAGGATTACTTTAACTAAAAGTTCAACAAGCTTTAGTTAAAATGCCCCCACTGCTGTTTTGAATTGTGGGGAGGCTGAGTATGTGAGGTGCTGCAGGCCCCTTAATTAGAGTGGCTCCTGAAAGCCCTGGAATATGTGTACAGACACCCATTCTGGGTTTATCTTAACTGTGTTAGCACTGCTAGGGGTGTAAACCTTGCATGGCATCCTGTGGCACCCTTGAAAGAATCTTAAGCCACCCTGGCTGAAAATCACTGGTCTTCATGATTGGCTACACCAACAGAGCCATAAGCTGGTTGAGACTTCTAGGTACTACAGCAATATAAAAGACTGATAATGGTGAAGTGGCTGAGCTTTGAGCAGTTGAAAACAAATTTGTATATTTCTGTTGGATTATACAGTGCATCCAGAAAACAGCAGCTGATGGGTATGTCAGTGACTGCCTTAAATTGATGATGTTGATTTATTTTTCTCCATAAAATTTTGAAACTACTACTATGTAAAGTGTAAGATTTCCTCCCCCGACCCCCCCAAAAAATAGTAATCTTTTTAAAGATGTGTTGCATACCTCCCCCCCAGCATTTAAACTTGGCTGCTAGTAAAGGAACAGGTAAATTTTTAAGACTTTTTTGTGGGTGGGGAGGTGGGGGTAGGAGATGAATCAAAAGTCTTTCAGGCAGACATAAACATCTGTGCAGTCATTTGGTTTGCTTTCAGAAATGGATATTCCAGAACCAATCAATTGGTTAAATCTGAGCCAGTCAAACAAGAATGTTTCTCTGTTTTCTAAGGCCTTTCTTGCTTTAATCCTTCCACCAGTGGCATATGCCAGCAGTTATGCATTTTATCAACTTCTTATTTGCAATAATCTATTTGTTGGGTGGTAGTTTGATCTGAGCTAACCATCGATGTGGGTTTTTTGTTCTCGACATTGTGTATTTTAAACATGTACATGAAAGCTCTATAAATATTTATGGAAAAATAAGCACTTTTGTTCTGGGACTGAAGTGGGATATGACCTTTAAAAGCATCCTATTATATAAAGTCTGTATTTAGTTACCTGTATTAAAGCTTTATGAATCTAAATTGTAGTTCAGTCTTCTTGTCAGGATTATTGAAATTACTGCCCACACTATGGGATAGCCAGCTAATTCTGCTTCTGGAAAGCCAGGATTGCTGTCTTTTTTTTCCCTGTTTCAAAACAACTTTTACAAAGACTGGTTCATTTAAACCATTTTCATACCACAGCATGTCCAATTACAGTTGGATTGCCTTAACTTGGGAATGCTCTTTATTAAATTCAGTAATGTGATAAATTGGTAGGTGTGGGGGTCTCTCTCTTCACCATAATCCTTTATATGTCTTATAAAGAATCATTTCACCCATCACTGACTCACAGAATATGTTAGCACTTCTGAACAATCTTTAGAAGGGGTGATTAAGAAAACACTTCTCCAGCCAACTAGAGTAGACCTTAAAATCTCCTTGCATTCTTGTTGTCAACTTTACTTTTCTCATTCAGACCAGGGCAATAACAAAAAAACTGTCAGAGAACTAAAGTAGATCAGATTTCAGAAACAGTGTGCTGCATTTAAATAAACATTAGATTTTTCTTCCTTTTAAGATTGAGTAAAGAGGTTATTTGAAGCAAAAGCTCTTGAACATATTTAGCAACTTATTAAGCCATACACGTGTAAAATGTTATGGATTTCTTCTCCTTTCCATTCAGATGGAATTTATGGTCCTGACACGATAGAATATGCTTGGAAATTACTATCTCCATCAAAAGCTAATTTATTCAGTGGAAAGAAGGCCAGTCTACTGAAACAACAAAATACACTAAAGCCAAAGGATAGTGGCAAAGATGCTTCAGAGGACAAGAACTAATAATAAGCCCCACTCCTCTTGATTCTTTTATTGCAGAGGTGTCAAACTCAAATCAATTGAAGTACTGCATTCCCGTATTTTTAGGTGCCCATGGGCTGCTCCCTGGCTCTTGTGCTGGCAGCCCCAGTGGCACTGCAGGCATAATTCCTCACTGTTGCTAGGGCTTCTCAGTATGGCAGCTAGCAGTCCCAGTGGCACCACAGGCAAAAGGTTTGCCATTGTGGCCAGGTACCCCAATTTGACTACAATGGCAGGGTTTCCCACTGCAGCAGCCAGTGGGACTAAGCAACCTCAGTAGCATTTCAGGTGGAAGCTGTGCCACTGGGGGCAGGGCTGGGTCTCTGGCCTTGCGGGCAGGGCTTTCAGGGTCACTGGCTGTTGTCATGGGAAGTTTTGCTAACCTGGCAAGAGCCAGGGTAAACGTGCATGAGCTGGATGACCCAGCTTTACAGGCCAGACCCAGCTCATGGGCTGCATGTTTGACACCCCTGTCTTCTAGCTATGCTACTACAGAAATTTGACTCAAGGAGACCGACCTGGTTACAGAATGGCTAGGCATCGAGGACCGAATATGCAGGTGTTCTGCCCAGGGACAGGGGGAAGCTACACCTCTTATCAGTTGACCTGACAATAAGTAGGAAAAATTAACCAGCTAGAACTTGTAGAGTTTTCTCTGGGAAGTTCCTGGTCTTTGAAATTCAGTCTGGTTTCTAAAATGCTATTCACTGCATGAATAAAAAGTTACTCTCTATCGTACAGCAGTAGTTTGCTGTACTCTTAAGTTCTCTTTAAAATGCCTACCTTCAATTTTTCACAAGGGTGCCACAGGATGCCATGCAAGGTTTACACCCCTAGCAGTGCTAACACAGTTAAGATAAACCCAGAATGGGTGTCTGTACACATTCCAGGGCTTTCAGTTGGTTAGACAAGCTTTAGTTATATCCACAGGTCAAAGTTGAAGGGTGACAAGAGCTAAAACGTTTGCCAGGTAAGTAAAATTAAATATTTCCTGTGGCCCTAAACTCTACTTCTTATGCATAGGCTACTCCCCTTCTACAGGTCAAGTGATTAAATAACAACTTAAACAAATCCAGTGTGCACTCCTCAGTGCTGTATGTTCTCATATTATGCCCATTGGTGCATTACTGGAACCTGCAAAACTACTACAATAAGTGATGACGTCTGTCACATGTTGGTTGTTCTCTGATCCTCTTCTTTTCCAAATTTAATACAAAGAATCACCTTTCATATTGGACAATCAAGTCCAATAATTATGTCTTGCGCTACAGCAGATGTGATGAGTTTTGCAGTAATCGGCCCCCTGTGCTACGTGTAGCATGTACTGGCCCAACTTGGGGTTTGTGGTACAGGTGGTACCCTGGCTGGAACCAGCACCTTGAACACTGCATGCAACTGAGGAGGGGCAGCACAGAATGTGTGGTGTGTGCTGTTCCCTGCTGGACTAGGTCCCCAGTGTTGGCTTTGAGGCTGGCTTGGATCAGGCTGTACTGGATGCAGTGTGCAGGTCTTGTTTGCTTGACCGTTACGTGCTGCACACACCCTATGCTAGCTTTATGCATTGCCTACAGTGCAAGCCCAAGAACAGGGCTGGCATGTGCTGCAGGTGGAGTGTGGGGCTGGACCAGCCACTTGTGCTGGTTGCATCACAGGGAACTGGAGTGGGGCACAAGCTGCATCCCATTGGACTAGCTCTGTGTGCTGGCTCCTGGATGACATGATCTGGACCCTCCCCAGACCCAGCACACAGGCTGGTCTGGCAGGGTGCAGCATGCAGTGTGTGCCTGTGTTGTCCACCTGGGCCATGTGCAGCATCCACAACACCAGTTTCAGCCCGTGCACTAGACTGGCTTTGAGCACTGCATGTGGGATTAGTCTGAGACCCACGGGCTGGATCATATATCTCTATAAGCCTGGTGTGGACTGTATGTTTGACACCGTAGTACAAAGGATACCACCTAGGCCCAGGTAGGTCTATTTCAGAAGCTGTGCTAAGTGCTATACACTCAGTGACATCAGGAGAAACATTATTAATGGGCGTTATGTTATGCTGGTAATAATTAAGGACGAATTGTTCTTATGAAAGATTAATAAACATTTTTAAAGTAATTTTGCAGAAGGAAATTAGTTTTCCAAATTGAACAGTTATGTTGTATGATATTTTTCAATTAGAAGGCAATCTCCTCAAGAGCCTAATTTTCAGCTTGTCTGTGAGCTTCAGCAGTTATCATTTACTTTCTATAATTCTGGGTGCAAATATTTCTTGAACAAACTGGGTTTTCTTCTCCAAATTGTACCTGGAAGCCTTGGAGTAGATGTTTTTCAGTATTAAACCAAAATATTAAAAGTAGACCTGCAGAGCAAAAGAGAAATCTTGTATAGGATTTCTTGCCTCTTTTTTTTTTTCTGTACTAAATAGTAAAATTGCTTGCTTTCCTAGTGAATGTATGGGGTTTTAATTCCTTTGTAGACCAGCGCTGGGTAGCAAGGGCTAATGCATTAAGCTGTGTTTTTGGTTGGGGTTTTTTGGTCTGTCATTCCATTCCATTCTTAATGTTCTCTGTGTTTTGATATAAAATTAAACAAGTTTTACATTCAGTTCTGGGTGTGTTGCAGTTTTACTTTGTTTAAACAACATTGGAGAATTCTTCCTTTCCCTGTCCCTGCAACTAACATTCTGTTGTTCTATCAAAACACATGGCAAGTTGAAGCATTTTGCTTTGTGCCTTGCTGCTCTAATGGGCAGGTGAAGATTTGTGTTGGAAAAAACTTGTGCTCAAGATCACTTTTTATTTGTAGCCTTTTCTCCACTCTCCTATAGTAGACGTGTTGGAGCTGTCTCTGGAGATTACCCTTGCCCTGAGGATTCTGGATTGGTGGAATCCCCAAGGATGCTTCCAAAGAGTAGGACCAGACTAGATGATGCTACTGCTCCTTGGGTGTGTCTACACATGCCACTAATGCGCAACAGTAAACTCTAGATCATATTGTTCTAGACTTTATTGCTCCCAGGCATGCTGTTTATATGTGCACCCAGACCACAGCACATTGAGCTGGATTAGAGCAGCCCCAGCTGGCAGGGGGTCTAGGGGGTCAGCCTACCAGCAGCCTTGGGCTGCTCCAGCTGGGCTCACCGTGCTACAGAAGGGCTAGCTGGGTTACAAGGGTGTTTCAGTGTGGGGGCTGCCTGCTGGCTAGTCCCCACCCTGAAGCACCCTTGTGCCCCAGACAGCTGGGTCAGTGTCTACACATGTGCTGCTGCATATAGTTGCAAGTACTACTCTTCTGCAGAGTTGTGGGGTTTTTTGTTTGTTAGTCTGTGTGGTTTCCTGCACCCTAATAGGGGCACACATGTAGACCGAGACATTTTTGATAACCCCAAAATCTGTGATTTTTTTTTTTTTTTTTTTTTTTAAATGAACCCCCCTACCCCCTGCCTAGCTGCCAGGACTATGGGGCCAGGGACCTGGGTCCACAGCCCCCTGGCTCAGGCAGGAGGTGGCAGCTGCTGCAGCTCAGCAGAGCCCAGCTTTCTCCATGCTGACTGCCCTCTGTAGGCTTAGGCAGGGAGAGCTAGCTCCCCACCACAGTGCATACTCTGGGGGGTGGGATCCTGTGCCCCCAGATCTGCACGCTGGGCAGGAGCTGCATACTGCCTGGGGCAGGAGCTGCATGCTGCCTGCTGCAGGCTCAGGCTCCCACCCTGCTACCCTATCTTGGGGCCTCCACAGCCTGGTGGGTGTGATGTGGTGTTGCCCAAGAAAGCTGCTTGCCACTGTGAGCTCCACACTACCCTGGTGACACATCCCATGCATACACGGCTGCAATGGAGGTGGCAATGCAGGGTTGTGGGCAGGCGATGCATTACCATGGCAGCATGGAGCTTGCAGCGGCAAGCAGCTTTCCCGTGAAGCCCTGTTGTTCTTGGCAGAACTGCATAGCACCCATGGGGCTGTGGAGGGCTCGGGAGGGCAGCAGGATGGGATCCCTAGCCTGAAGTGAGCAGTGTGTGGGAGGCATGGGCACAGGCATCTGGGGGGGCACAGGTCCTTCCACCCCCCTGGGAGTGCTTGCAGTGGCGGCCCCACCTGAGCCTGCAGAAGGCAACCTATCCCCTGCACAGGTGGGTGGGGGGTGCAGCAGCAGGGAGCCTGCTCCTCCCCCTCCACCCTCTAGATGAGCTGCCTGCAGCCTTGTCCATTGCGGGCCCAGGCCCTAAGCCCCAGGCACTGCTCAGCTGGGCAGCAGTCCCAGCCCCTGCCCTGCCCAACTTCCTCCCTATGGGGACATCGATTCCTCCTGCCACTTACTTGCAGGAGCTGCTCTCCAGGCTACCTGGTGTCCATGCACATGATGCCCCCTGCCTGACCGCCCTCCTGCTCTCCCCCAACCTCTTGCAGTCTAGAACTCTGCCAGCCTGTAGAGGGCTCACTGCAAAATCTGCTGTTTCTCTGGTAAAATAAGAAATCTGCGTTTGCCTCTAGTAGAAGATAATATTTGCTGTTTTTTCCACTTTTCTGTGGTTTTTCAGTTTTCTGTTTTGTTCAGAGTTCCATTGTTCATAACAACACCTTAAATTTTCCATTATCATAATGCACTGTGTTAATAACTTATCCAAGAAATACTCAGCTGCAGGCTGCATCTCATGCAACCATTTTTTGTTTACAAGCTTAAAAAGATGTATTTTCTAAATGACCTAGTTGGCTGCAAAAATCTTTGGTATATTCATTAATCCCTCCCACTCCTAAGAAACTTTTTAATTTCATGCTCTGGAGGAAAATGAATGGTATGGCTCACTTGCATCATTCATTTATTTCCTGACTTTCTGGGTCTCTCTGGAATTTCCTCTGCATCATATTGAACTCCAAATAGAACTTCTCCACAGAGGTTCCCACTTTCTCTCTTTCAGGCCAACACACACAAGTTTGTAGAACATGCTGGTTTACCTTTTTCACATTGGGCACCTACGTATTATTCCTCAAACACTGTCGAACTTACAAATCACATTTAAAAACTAATAATAATTCTGTAAGATGTTCTAAATCCCTAGGATGGGTCAGTAGCCTATGGCCTGCAGGCCAAATCTGGCCTGCCAGGCCAGGCGGGGGTCAGGTAGTACTAGTAGCACTGCAGCAGTTATGGCATTGGCTGGGGTGGAAGTGGTGGCTCATCTTCAGAGCTAGCCTCGTTAAAGCTGCCTGTTTGCTTCCAAAGGTTGCTGGCCCTTGTCTAAGAAATTGTAAACTTGAACAGGTTTCTTTTTATGCTACTGATGATCTGTTTGTTCTTTGGATTTCACTTAGCCTGGAGGATGAGCCTCTGGTGCATGAGTGAGTTTTACTTTCTTGCAGCCAATCACCAGTTTGTTTGCTAGGATGATAGAAATAGATCTGGAAAGGACTTCAGGTGATCCTTTAGATTTCATAGACATTAGGGCCGGAAGGGCCTCGGAAGATCATTGAGTCCAG
>NW_017728920.1:9571893-9585349 GCF_001723895.1 Crocodylus porosus | reverse complement strand
GTAGCCAGTACCAGGTCGAGCAGCACTTTACCTCTCGTTGGCCCATAGACTTCTTGAGTCAGGTAGAGGTCATCCACGCACGAGAGGAAGCTTTGCGACCGCTCGGATTTTGCTGAGTGATCCTCCCACGAGATGTCTGGGTAATTGAATTTAGTTTTGCTAAATTTTAGTTTAGTTTAGCTTCTTGCTCAAGGCAGGACCATCCTTGTTTAAGTTATCCTTAACTTGCATCTGAAGGATCTGAAATTTTAAGAGGGAAAACCCAACAACAAATATTGCAAACTTGCAAGTCTCTTGGAAGTCACTGAATTGTTTCAGTGCATTGAAACTAACAGAAGCCACACTGCTGTAAATCAGTTTATGCAGGCGCTCTATCTATAATAAGAATTTGTAGTGGGTTTCTCTACTGGGGACAGGTTACTGAAATCGGTCCAAATCTCTGTGTAAACAAAACATCTTCCTCGGAAGCATTCCTCTATTTTAACAGGCGATTCCGCTTTGTGCTAGTTGAACAGCCATATTTGGTATGTTGCTTGCTCTGGTGTAAGCCTCATTCAGTGCTTCAAATGTTGAGAGTGCTCGGTCATCCTTGGAAAAGCCAGAGTTTTTGGCATTGCCATCAGAACACCAGCCAGGAACAAGTTATTTTGACATCTCTCCTATTACAGTGAAAAATCCACTTGACAAAGCAATTAGATGCAACTGTTTTCTTCATTCTGTAGGATGCTTTTCTGTTTAAAATACAGTTGTCATCTAACCAAGTATTATAACTTAAATAATCAGAAGCCAAAATAATACAATTATGAGAGTCTAGTTCCCTCTTAATTTTCCAAGGGACCAGTTTCCATCCCTGAATATACAGGGAATTACTGATGAAACTGAAGATTCTGTAAACTTGTATCTTAAGGGTTTTTTTTATTTTTTTTCCTATCAATTTTTTTTCATACACAGTTAAGTTTAGTGTCTCAGCATGGAAATAAAGAGATGGTGCTCCCCATAGTGATAAAAGGGAAAAGGAGTCCTGACTAGAAGAGGGGTACTTCTTTTTTAGGAAAAAAAAAAAAGGTCAGATCAAAGTATAGCTAGGAGTTGGAATGGATGCTCTAGGTAGTCGCATGCTGATGTTTATGTGCAGAGATAAAAAATGTCTTGTATTTAGGGAAAGAAAAGAGACAGAAGAAACTATGTTGAAATACACCATGCATGTATATATCTCTGAGCAGAAATTGCATTTTATTTTTACAGCAGAAATGCATAATTGTACATGGACATCTAAAACCAACTTTAGTCACAGTTGAGAAGCATTTCATCTCGGATTTTTGTGCATCGGTTTATCCCACCCTACCTTGTCCCAGAAAATAAGTATCTTCACTAAAAATTATTCTCAGCTCTGCTTGGAATGAGGAATGTGGAAAATGAAGTCTCTTTCAGTTTTTTGTTCGTAATTTGATGCACCTAGATGCTCTGTAACATCATTTGGGTTTTTCAGTCTTCTGCTTTTAGTGTTAATTTTTAAGTGATGAGATGCCTAGACTTAGTGCAATTTAATTTTTTTTGCCCAATTTACTAAAGAACTTGATGCATACACCCATATTCTGACAATTTAATGAAGTTTTCTGCATGATTGGTACTTGATCTTCTAGACCAGGGTGGGCAATTATTTTGGCTGGTGGGCCATGTAGCGTTTTGGTGAGCTGTTAAGGGCCATATACAAAATCTTTCAGAAGATGTAAATTTTAACAAGTCAAAGATTAAAAAAACCAAACAAACCAAATCGTGTACTAAAAATCAAACATCTACTATAACATTTTAATTGTATCTAAAAACATATTTTTGTCCTGATTTTTGTATTTGTAGTAGTATATATGCAGTCACCTCTAAGAGCTCAAAATAAAGTCTTACTCTTGTATATAGTGGGAGTTGGGTGGGTGGGGTAGCAGGCAGCAGGAAGTGTCTGGGCATGTGTTGCCCCACAGGTTGGGGGAAACTGCAGCCAGGTGGCTCCTGTCCAAGTGCATGGGGCTCCAGCTTTCTACCCACTCAGCCACCCAGTACGATAAGTAGCCACCAGTGGGCAGCCTAGTGGATGGAAGACAGCCTTGCCCAGAAACTACATTGGCCAGGGCCAGGGCTGAGGCTGTTGGTGGGTGCAGGGTGGGTATAGCCACGAGCACAGCATAGGCTGACCAGGCAGGGTTCAGCCCCAGGTGAAATGTCACAGGAGCAGCCACAGCCAGATCCAGCCCACTGGCTGTATTTTGGCCACCCCTCTTCTAGGCAACTACTTGGACTGGTTTCAAGAAATAAGTGCATGTGTGGGCATGGGGCACAGCACTTGAGGTAATAGCAAGTCAACTCTCAGGGGAATGGCAGTCAGTGTTTCAACTATGTAACTAGAATGTTAAAAATCATTTAAATATAAAAAATAATTACATGTATGTTAAATAAAGGGGAAAATAATCATCTGCTTTGTCCACGTGTTGATACAACGTGCAGACCTCCAGACTATTTGTCTTCACTATTTTGTTGCCACATTAGATGTTCATTATGCTAATTAGATTACTTTAGCATAATAAAGTAGCTTTCTAGATGTGGATGGTATAAACACTAGAATTTAATGGATATGTGCCTGATAAATCATACTAAATAAACCTCTAATGATAGCCTTGCCATTAACACTTCATTTCTTATTTCAAACAAGCATACATTTCATACAAGACAACATGATACTCCAATGCAATGATAATGTGATATTTTAAATAAAAGTAGATTAATACATAGGTTATGGGTATGATAGCAAGTGTGGTTCCAGAATAATACAGTTTCATGCTACTTCCTTGTTTTAAGGTTGTGGTTCTCAATCCTTTTTTGTTCCAGGACCCATCTGTAAACATGGATGGCCAGTCCCTGACCCAATAACTAGAAAACAGTCCTGACCAAGTTTAAGTTAAAAACAGCCCCTGGCCCTGCTGGTGCCCCTCACTCCTGAACCAAAGCCCCCCCCCGATGCCAGTATGTGGGGAGGGGAGGGGTGTGGGGCATGGAGGGGCACATGCCTTCCCAGACTTGTGCACCCACAGCAGGCACAGGGCTGCAACCTGGCTGTACCAGCACGGGCAAGAGCTGCTTCTAGCAGTGAGACTTGTTGCTGCTACTTAAACTGCCATGAACCCCGTACCAGCCACATAACAGACAGACGGGGTTGGGGGGCACACTGCCCTCTCCTCCTTCCACTGCCAGCTGCTTGTGCATCAAGCTGCTGCTCTACCCTGCCATCATGGGCCAGCTGCTGCCACCACATGCTTGTGGTACCTCCTGCCCCGTTGCCCAGCCCTCCCACTCCCCCAAGCCCCGAGCAACCCCTTGCAGGCTGGAACTGCCAGCCTGCAGAGGGAAACCTGTGCTTTTCCATGTGTTTCTGTGATGGTCGCAACCCTTTCAAATATTCTTGTGCCCCACTTTTGGGTTGCAAATCCATGGGTTGAGAAAAACTGGTTTAAGGAGTAGCATTTGTGAATGCCAGAAAAAAGGACAATATGGAACCGCAAGTTTGAAGGCTGTGAAATTGGGGGTTGGGGAGGGGAAATTCTGAAGCCATTGAGAGAGATCTGTCAATTCTTCTTCTCCTTCCTCTTTTTCCCCTCTCCTTTTGAAAACTACAGTGCATCTGTTCAACACTATCAAGCATTGCTCTGGGTTTCTGCCTCACCCCTCAGACTAACATCACCACCACCAATGGTGCACAGAATGATGGCTTTTATATGGCAAGCTTGACAGTGTGACCACATTATTTACAGTGGAACATGTCCAGAATGCGGTAGCTGCTGACCTGTCTTCATTGCTAAATATCTACCTTCCCCCTCCAAAAATAATTTTGTCCCATCTGCACTGACATTGTGCCCCATACACAGGATTTTTTGTCTCTAGGTCCCCCAGCTTTGGATCAAGTGTGAATTTATGTAGCTTTCCTGTTTAGTCTTTCATAAGTGCCTCTCTTCTACTTCTGTCCTCTGTTGCTTGGGTTTTATGGCTCCTGGGCAATGGCTGTAAACTGTCTGGATTATTGGAAGCCTGTAAATGCTATAAGGATTATGTGCTAAATTCTGGAGTGAGTGGTGAGGAGAAACTTGTGCCACTGTTCACTTAAATGCTTTTGGCTCATAATTTGTTAGCGTTCAGGATGGGGTTGCTGTTTTTTCAGATATAAAACTTTATTGGGGAAGTTAAAACCATAGTTATTTATGTAGCTCTGCTGATTTGGAAGGAATGTAGGACCCTGTGCATGGTAGCTGCAGGGGTGCATCATTGGCTTTCGGGAATGCAATCTAGAACATGCAGTTAGTCATGCGGCCTTCGTTAGTGTGGTGTGCAGGAGGTTAAGAAGTTTTAATGGCATGGTATGATAGGATAACGTGAGCATAATCTAACTGTTGTAGGGGGCAGAAATAAGGTTGCATGAAGGAGGAGGCAGTGAAGGAACTAAAACTTGTGTGAAAGGGTAAATGGAAATTCTTAAGTTGCTACTATAACTGCTTTATATTCATAGTGATTGTTCCTAGGGCTCAGGCTTACAGTAAACGATGAACTCACATCTTAACTCTATTTTTGAAAATTTCTTCTTTTAGGTTTCTGATTAAAGATTTGGCAGTGCTTTCATATAGATTGATGGTTTGTAGACTTTCAGTCCATTTGAATCTTGCTCTCAAACAAATGGAATTCCCATCTCTGATTAAATTAATATGATATATTATGCCAAACTCCTACCATAAAAGAAATTACTCTTGCTACAAAATTTCATCTTCATTCTGAAAACTAATTCAGGTGCCTCTGTAAATTAATAATATCAATAACATGGGTAATCTTTTATCTGAAAACAGATAGCACCAGCCAACCTGAAAATTCAGAGTTCAAATTCATTTCAGAGAGAGACTTTTCTATAGAACTCTTTTCTGCTTTAATAGCTAGAATCCATTTCAGGGGAGCAAAGGATAGTATATTGTTATTTGCTTTAATTATGATGACTCTCCCTAATCAATGCTTCAGTCAGAGCAATGTATGTACTATCCAGGGCGGGGTTGGTTGGTTGTTTCTGTTCTTTTGTTTTTGTTCTTTATTTTTCAGTAGTCAGAAAGGCTATATTGGAATATTCCATTTAACATTTTAAGCTGCATTTTATGTTTCTAAAACACTTTTTCATTACTGCACTCTTTCAATACCATTGAAGTGAGCGTCTTTTAAAGTTTTCTGGCACTAATTTAAATTGTTCAAAGTGCTGTAGTAGTAAATAATCCAATGGCAATTAAATCTTTGGATTGCAGCCATCACAACTGCTATTTCAATCTAAGCAAGGTATTTCTTTGTCCTGTTCTACTCTGGCTTCTTCTGTGGCTTCCTAGGTCCTTAATCACTTTGTTATGTTGTATTTGATTCTTTACACTCTGTCTACATCAGTGGTCCCCAACCAGGTGATCGTGAGGGCACGCAACATGGGGGGGTGGGATGTGTCCCTGATCTGTACACGGGGCAGGTAGCAGGTGGCAACTGCAAGCTGGGGCCAGGCTCTTCCTGTGCTTTGCTTGGGCTGAGCGGCAGCACTGAGAGCAGGGCTATGGGGGTGCTGCAGCCACACACGTTCTCTGTAGTCTACCCCAACAACCCCTCTTCCGCTGTCGCTGCCACCCACTCTGAGTGCTGTGTGGCCCAACCCTGGCAGGAAGAGCCCAGCACAGCTTCCCAGCCCCAGCCTGCAGTGGTGGCCTGCCCTCCCCCATGCAGATCCCGGGCATGCAGGTGGTGGGGGCAAGTGGTAGGGGGAGGGGAAGGTTGCACTGGGCTCTTCCTGGCGAAGGCTGGGCCACGCTACACTCAGGGTGGGTGGCAGCAGCACTGGGAGGGTCTTCGGGGGGGCTATGCCCCCTGGATGAGTTGCTCGCAGCTCTGTCCTGTCCCGCTCGGCCCTGGCTGTGCAGGGCCTGCCCCTGCCCCAGCCCCGCTCCTTACCTCACTGCCATTGGTGGCAGGGGGGCAGAGGGGGCAGATCAAGGCCCTGGTAATGAGGGAGTGGAGTTAGGGCTGGGGCCTCATTCTGCCCCCCTCTCAACAGCCCTTTCCCCTCCCCCCATCCCTTCCCTTACAGACTTACCTGCTGGGGGGCATGCCCCCAAATAATTATTTCTCCTTCTGCCTCGATCTTCCCCTCCTTTTCCTCCCCACAGACTTACCTGCTGGGCAGGAGAGGGGGTGGGGTGGCAGCACACAGTAGGTGTTGGGTTGCTGTTACATTCCAGAAATGATCTTCTACCTTTTAAAAGGTTGGAGACCACTGGTCTACATCTTTCTTGAAATGTTGGGGGCCCAAACTGGCAAAAAAGTGACACTCCTGCTAATACAACCCAGTATGCTGTTTGTCTTTTCTTGCAACAAGAGCACGCTCTGGGCTCATTTGGCTTATGATCTACTGTAAACTCCAGGTCTTTCTCTGCAGTACTGCAGCCTAGCTAGTCATTCCCCAGTCTGTATTTATGCGTGCAGTTTTACTGTCCCAAGTGCAGGATTTTGCACTTGTCCGTATTAAATCTCATCTGGTTGATTGGAGACCATTTTTTCTAGTTTATCCAGGTCATTCTGAATCCTAGCCCTTTACCCAGCTCTACCCAACTTGGTGTCATGCACAAATTTTGCTCAGGATTTACCCCAGTTGTCACTTTCGGATGCCACCATAAAGATTTTTGTGATCATTGTTTAATAGGAAACCCTAAAATATATAGACAAGGGGTAATCTTCTTCTAAACAGCTGTTACAGCCTATTGTGTAGGAGTGTGCCTGGCTGTAAAACAACTGAAGTGAACAATATACACTCTGCATAAATACCTGGATCTTCACTAACTGAAAGAAATAAAACTGGAAACTAATTTAATTACTTTGCAGTGGACCCAAACCCTGCTTCTGACGCATTTGCTGGACTATCAGAGCTGCATCACTCTAGCCCTATTACTAGAATCATGTTTAAGAATTTCATGTAGGTCTGCAAGGTTAGATGGCAATCCCTGGTGGGGTGCCCATCATTTTTTAACCGTGTGAGGTGTGGTGTTATATGAGATATGTACTCACATACGACATGCATCCATTTCCTCAAAATCAGCCCTCCAAAATTGGTGTGGATGTCTTAAGGTGACTTTCTTTGCTGGCATAGAAACGGGGAGGAATAGAAGCAAGCAGACACTGAGCTCCAGTGGCTGCCACGGTGGTTCCTTCTCTCTCCCCAGCAGGCAAAATGGATTGAGTCGTTTAACACTCTTGTAGCTGCAGTTGCTGCTGGCTAAGGACCAGCTTGTGCCTGAAGCTGCAATTTTGCTGGCTGAGGGCAGGCTTGCTGTTGCACAGAGTCTGTAGTATGAGGCTGCTGGTGTGGAAGCAACGCTTATTATTTACTGGGGTGTGGCTGTTCCGCTACCTCATCCAGACTATCTTCTACGATATCACATTTCCTGGACGCTGTCAGCCATGACTGGAACAAATCTTTGTTTTCCCTCCTACGTTATGCCTTCCAAAAATAAGGTGTATGTCTTTAGTTTCCTATGATGTGCAAGACTATACGGTAAACAGTAGGGAGTCACAGTATTGACTGTATTGAAGTTTGTAAAATATGTTCTAATGTATGACTGAATGCAGAGGAGTTGATGATTCAGGATTTAATTTTTAAGCATTCCTTTATAGTTCCTCTACTGCAGTGGCCTTGTCTCTCCAAATAAGAGAAATTGGTGCTACTGCATTAGTTAGACAGCAGTATCAAATGTTTGGAAGTGTTCCCTCACAGTTCTGACTTCTGGCCCAAAAAGTAAATCCCCAGTTCAGCAAATGCTCAAGCATGTGCATAACCTTAATGAGTAGTGTCACTGGAGTTTTGTATATTCAAGCTGGCCTTGAGAAAAGGGCTTGAGATACCAAATTAATCATGTCTGAAGTATATCAGTGTAAGCAAGCATGAGGCTACTATTGGAGTTACTGATCTTCAGTTTTAGTTTGTCTTTTCCTGTCTGGCTTGACTCCTCCCTTTCCTTGATTTCACTTCCTTTCTTCCACCTCCATTTATAGATTATCCATAAAATATTGGTTTGCCAGAAGCTCCAGGATAGCATTGCTAAGATTTGTGGGCACTTCTACACGTGCTCCGGGGGTGGGGGAGTTGTACTTTAATTAGAGCAGCTCTGAGAGCTGCTATAACTAAAGTGCTACTGCATCTCATGTATCAGTATCCCCACACTTAAAAATGGTGGCAGGGGTACTTGAATTAAAGCTCTTTAAACGAGCTTTAGTTCAAGTGCCCCAGCTGCTGTTTTTAAACATGGGGACACTGAAACACTAGACGCAGGAGGTTGCCGGAGCACAGTAATTGCCACGCTCCAGAAGACTCGATTAATTGAGTCTCCTCCGACATGCTAGAATTCCAGTGCATTGGAGCAGCCTCCTCGCTCATGTACAGGCACTGTGTGATTTTTAAGTGGTGTCCCTCTGCTACAGACCAAGCCTTGTGTGCCAGCAAGTAGTTATCCTCAGCTGCTCCTGACCTTCAATGGGGATAAAGTGGTTGGTTTTTTTTGGGGGTGGTCCTTATTTCATTCAGTCTTGTAATGATGAAAAAGCCTTCTTATGAATTGGTGGGGGGGTGGGAGAGTGATTTTAGATTGTGGCCTCTGGCCTAGTGGAAAGTGCATTGATTTACAAACTTAAAGTTCATGAGCTCTAGTCCTGGCACTTTCCTTTTGTGACTTACTCTCATTTCCGGGCACTTCACGGCCCTTATGAGTCTGAGTTTCAAACCTTTTCTGTGGTACAGTAACTTGTTCCTCAGTTTTGTGGATAATTGTGCATGGTCACTACAGGCAGATCTTGGAACAGAGGTCTGGGTTCTATCACTTGCACCGGTTTTCAGAAGGCCCACGTCAAATAAGCAGGTCTGCCAGCTGACAACAGCCACTATAGCCAACCTGTTGGAGCATGTGCACACCTGGGTGGCTCCATTCCAGCAGTTGCGCTAGCTGGTGCAAAGTGCATGCTGGGAAAACTAACTCGTGGAGAGGCTACAGCAGCTGGCAGAAAGTGTGGGTGCATCCATATGTCTCGTGCTATTTGGAAGGCAGTGGTTGGAAAGCTGGTGTCCTGCCACTGGAGGGAAGCTGTCAATGTAGACATAGTCAGTTTTGTTGCTAGAACCATGTAGTGTGAGCTAGGCCTCTAGGTCGAGTCCTTTTGTTTGTGATGTAAAAGCTCATTGTTTTGCCTCCTTGGCCCTTAGGTTTAGTTCCTGTGGAGGACCCAAAAGTGGGGGTGGTTCTGATGGAACAGTTGTTGTCTGGAACCAACAGATGGCTATTTCCAGTCTGCTCTTAGGGTAAGGAATAGAAACCAAAAACCCTGATGTCCAGTGTTCCAGAGTTGATTTAAATGTAAATACATTTTTTCTAATGTATTTTTAATTGGTCTTGCTCTTAATTTTTTAAATCAGCATAGTGAAGCATCTGCTCTACTCCATTTAGGATACTACCAAAATTATGGTAATATCTTCACAGCAATGCTGTGTTTGTGCCAACAAGTTCCCTTTCTTGGGAGAACTTGTTAACTTCCATGTTTAGAGGTACCCCAAGCAGAGCAGAGTCCAGAGGGAATGCCTTATTGTGATGCTACTTGGAGCCATGCTGACCTGCTCTTTGAGACCTGAGAACAATGTGTAGGAAACTTTACTGAAGTGTTTGAAGTGGAAGGCTGCCTCTGTGTGCAACCTATGGCCCATGGGCCACAAAGGTCTGATCTGGCATGGGGAGCTGGTGGCATAGAGAGATGTCCTTCATAATCTCTGACCACAAAAGTTTCAAGTCTGAACTTGTGAACAATTTGCTGTCTTCCTGTCATCTGCTTACGTGCAGAAACAGATCATTCTTATAATACTTTGTTTTCTGCACTGCTCCTATTATTGTTTCTGAGTGCCTTTCATGTAGGGGTTCAATAGAGTGAAAAGTATGAAACAGGTGATAACATAGGAAAACCAAGAACTCTCTATTAATTTAAACCACTTGAGTAACTACCTAGTTCTATATATTTTCAGGGCTCTAAAGGAAAAATACCATTAGGTCAATTTTAATGTTTAAAGAATGCACTTTTGTTTGGCATATTGTATTATGTATGGTTAACACTAAAAATATAAATTTCTAAGGAGTGAATCTTGCTTATGCAGCGCACAGTTAATGATATCTCTCTATGCCACCAGTTCCCCATGCCAGATTGGACCTTTGTGGCCCATGGGCCACAGGTTGCGCACAGAGGCAATCTTCCACTTGGAACATTTCAGTAAAGTTTCCCACACATTGTGCTCAATAATAGAGAAATGACAGAAGCTTAAACAAGAACGTAATTTTTAAAATTAAAATTTTCCTCCCCTGCTGGTGAAAAGGATTCATTTTCAGGGAGAGACAGGTAACTGCGTTGTGGTCTTTTATTTGTCTACCAAAGATACTATCCCTGACCTAGGAAAATTCCTGCCTCCCCTCCCCTCTCCTCCAGCACACACTTGCATGTGGCATTGAATTCAAAGTGCAGCTGTGATTAGGGCTCATGGATAGAAGTATACATTAAAGCTTCCACATTCTAGAAGAGATGGTGTGACTTTTTCACATAACAGTTGTCTGTTGCATGATTTATATTAGAACTGTAATTATAGTTGAAGGTCTCTGTTTGCAGTGACTCAAAGGTTTAATATTTTGTTCAAAAGGGAAACGTCACCTGCTTTTGTGCCACAAAGAAATTCAGCATTTCTAACTGTAAGCATTAAAATAATGAGCCGAGTCTCCAAAATCATCAAAATTGTTATCTGTTATTAGACTTAAAACATATGTTTCAAGTTTTCTTTTCCTTTCTCTCTTCCCCTTACCATCACATTTTCAAGCTTTTTCATTGCAACCCCAAGGGCAAAAAACTTGTTAATTTTTTAAAAATAAACATAATTCCAGGAGCTGTGGTTTTATGTAGTGGTGCACTGATAGAATTTTGGGGCTGATGCCAATAGCTGATTTCTGAGGCATATCAGCTGATACCAATCCAATTTCCAATAGCAGCTCTTCAGCTTGAAGAGCTGCATCCACCTGGTAAGTCTGGTGTGGTAGAAGGGTGCTGGGGTGGTAGAAGGGTGGTCAGATCAAGGCCCCTGCTATGAGGGAGAGCATGGGGCTGGGGCAGGCACTGACCAGCCAGGCCTGGGAGGGGCATGAGGCAGAGCTGCAAGGGGCTGGGGGGCAGATGCTCCCTGGATCTGCGTGGGGTGGGGTGAGCTGCAGCTGCGGGCTGGGGCTGGGGTAGGCATGGGATGGAGGCACGGGCTCATGGGGGTAGGGGGGAGGCGTGGGAAGGGTATGGCTCCTGCTGCTGCATGTGGCTTGCCCGGTGCTCATCTGGTGGCTCCTGCCACTCGTCCGGGAGGGCATGTGGGGGGTGGGGGGACATGTGCCCCTAGATCTGCCTGGCCAGGCAGAGCCCGGCCCCAGCTTGCCCCATGCAGATGTGGGGGCACATGCCTCCTCTCCCCCATGCCCTCCTCCACAAATGGCAGGAGCAGCAGCTGGAGCTGCCAGAAGAGCACCTAACAAGCCACGCACAGTCATGGGAACCACCCCCCCTACTCCTCCCCCCCCTCCCCATGAGCCACACCTCTGTCCCATGTACGCCCAACCCCACACCCTCACTGCAGGGGTGTTTGTTCTGCCTCTCCCTTTCCCTCTCCCTTCCCACCACACCAGGTTTACCAGCTGCATGCAGCTCTCTATGCTACTAAGCTGTGCTTCTCACTGCCTGCGTGCTGCAACTGCGCGCATGCATGCATGGTCATTTATCAGACTCCCTCCAGCAATGCAACTCCCTCCCTCCACCTGCCTCCGCCTCGCAGTGTGGCTTCCCCTGTCTCCCCTCCCCTTCCCTCCCTGCTCCCTTCCCTCCCTCTCCACTGCTTCCCCATCCCTGCCAGCTGTTGTCGGGGCCAGGCAGCTGGACAACTGCCAATGCTTACCCTCCCTTCCTGCCCTGCTGCCCAGCCCCAACAACAGCTGCCACCATGAGCCCTGCCCCACACCTGCATGGGCCCTCACTGCCTCCCTCCTTCCCTGCCTGTCACCTCCCCCTCCTGCTGGCTGTTCTGGGGTGCAGCGGGGGGTGCTGGCACAGTGGGCCCCCCCTTCACCCGCAGGCAGGGAGGCATGGGGAAGCCCCGCTGCTCGGGCAGCTGAGGCGTGTTTGCCGCCACTACAAACTTCCCTAAGAGTAGCTGAAACTTGGGCCCACATGGCCAAAAGCATTATGGATAGGTGTATATGTATATATAATTTTGATAGATAAATACAGAGAGAGAGAACTTGCTTTATATTGGACCAATGTATCAGCACACCTCTAGTTTTATGAAAACACCAAATAATCATGAGACTTGCAGTCAACTGATGCGAGTTGGTAATCTTGTTGATGAAAGCAGGGGAAACTTTCAGTCCACAAGGTGCACATTTTTTCTTCTCTGGGAGACTGACTTTCAGTAAAAACAGGGAGTTAGTGTGGAAAATACCTGCTTTAAACTCAGCCTAGCAATTGCTATAAAGTGAATATTCTAACATCTGACTTTCTATACCTTTGTTAGCCGTTACAGAGCACTTGTATTTATAAGTAGTGCCAACACAAGCTTAATGCTGTTTTTTGTAATGATAGGCCAGTCATAATATGGGACCACAGGTTCTTATCCCATTACGTGGATTAGCTTTTGTGACCCCTGTATTCCAATGGGTTCTTTGTCTGGATGCTTCTCACAGGACCCCCACTCTGCTACTTTCCCATCTATTTTGTTCTAATTACTCTCTCCACTTTATATTGTATGTTGTGCTGCTCTTTCATGGCCTCTGAGGTGAACTTCAGTTCACAAAACCTTGTGATTCTTTCTCTCTCTGATCTAAATTGTGCCACTTACAGAAACGCGTGTAACTTAAATTTTTCCTTGGGCTTTGTCTTTTTTTTAGATGGTCCCTCTCCCTCTCTTGTTTATATATACAATTTTATTTATGCATCATAGATGGATAAATTGTGTACATATAACTTCAAACTTTCTGTAAATGGGTAGTGACAAACAAATAACAAAAGGCAGGGTAGATATGCACCATTTCAGACTGATTTGGTGATACAAGTGGAAAGCCAAGAGGAACAATGGAAAGCCAAGAGGATAGAATATAAGACTAAGTTTGTTTTTAAATAACAAGCCTTTTCCGTGAAAATGCATTAAAGATTTTTTCATATTCTGAGCTATATAATGGATTGATTCATTTAGGATGTTAACAGGAGTATCACTTGATGTGGTCTTTTACCACATCAAGTGATACCACACCCCTCTATGCGGCACTGGTCAGGCTGCAGCTGGAGTACTGCGTCCAGTTCTGGG
>NW_017728920.1:9554394-9570783 GCF_001723895.1 Crocodylus porosus | reverse complement strand
TTGTTATTCCTTCCAGTATCTCCTGTAGTTGTCTTATTCTCAGATGAAATATTTTCATTTTGCCACTTCAATAATGAGCAGATATGTAGCTAAACCTTCCATTTTTCTTGACATGGTCACCCTTTGCAGTGAAGCTTATATTGTATTTGCAGATGTTCTAGTTCAGGGGCAGGCAATTATTTTGGGCAGAGGGCTACTTACCGAGTTTTGGCAAGCCATCATGGGTCACATGACAGGCAGCCCAGGGCAGATAAATATTAATTTTCTAACTTTTTTAAGGGCCACACGGGTCTGATAGAATGGCCTGGCAGGCCGCATCTAGCCCTTGGGCCACATTTTGCCCACCTCAGTTCTAGTTCCTCAAGTATTCCTTTTATTGCAAGTTAAGTCCTAAATATTAAGCTGTAGGCTAGATGGCAAATCAGTTTTAAAATAATTGGTCCCTGTGGTTCTACCTTGCCTTAACTTCTTTGAGTTTTAAAATATATTACCATTTCCTGATTTTTGGTGAAGTTAATCTTTTAGCACCTGTGGAAGTGAGCTTGGACTTGCAAAAGTTTATGCTTTAGTTTGTAAGGTGCAAATCTACCCTGCCTTCTGCCAGTCTTCTAGTTTGCCATCTAAAACTGAATTTGTCAGGCACCATGAACTTAATTCTTTTTGCAGTGTTTCTAGGGTCCACTTTTGTCTGTGAAAAATGATGATACTTTAAAAGGATGTTTTGGGGGGGCTTAGATGAGTTAAAACTGCTGTAAGAACAGCTGGGTAGGCAGCTGTTATGAAGAGAAAAGGACATTGGCCAGGCTTGTGAAAACAAGTGGTGTCTTCAATTTAGAACAGCTCATTAAGTAAAACTGTTCTCAGTATGAGGTAGCTTTATTTCCAAAGAACTTGTAAATGATTGCTGCAGTATGCTTGTTTGTATAGCCTATTTCTTCCTTGTTAGTGAAAACTTAAATGTGTTTTAAGTTGGACCACAATATGTGAAGGATCAGTGTGAGAGACTGAGGTTATGGACATAAGAACAATTCTTATCACAGGAAAATGTGAACAGGATCTTGCCGTGCATGATTTGCTTTTCAGTAACTGCTTATGTGCTCACTTTTTATCCTGTGGTGACATGAGAGCTAAATAATGATAATTTAGCTCTCCAAATGGAAGGGGGGCAATTTATTTGTGTTTTGTAGCCTTAGGCTCGCCATCAACCTGGGAGCAAAGTGGAATTACTGTGATTTGGTTATCAGCTTGTCTAGTCTCCATAAGAAACTGACTAGTGGATAAGTCAAGTTTCTAGCAAAGAATCCCCCTAAATGAGTATTGAAATGGTGCACCTATTAGTGTAGGAAGGATAAGAGTTTGTTTGTTTGTTTTAATTTTCCTGTTTGATTGTTGTATTGGAAACTTGTTTGTTGGGTTGGCAGTCCTTGAAAAGTTTGACCTTTGCGAGTTGGACTAAAACGGGAATGAGATACGAAATTCTTTGGCTTGGAGGACACCCTGGTTTAAAAGGACAACGGACATAATGAAAATAAATTGGCTTTGCGTTACTGTGCTCACCAGGTTACTTTTATTGTAGTAACTTTTGTCTCTGTATGTTACAGGATGTTACGCCTTCGACTTATTCCTGCAGTAGCGGGACTAACAGTGGTTTTGCGTCATCATCATGGAATGGCATATCGCACCAGGAGCAGGCACAGACTTATGTTGGCAGCTTTTATAGGAACCACTGCAGCAACAGCAAGTGCTGGACTGTTGTGGAAGAGGTAAGGGGACTTGGATGTCATTACAACTTGTTTCTTGAGCAACGCCTGCTGCTGCTTTCTTTTAAAAGTAATATCCACAAAGAAACTATTTGGAAATCAATATCACCCTGATCGAAGGAGTAACAGCAAACTTTGTGAAGCAGTTCTGCTGCCACAGTTCCACTCTGTACAGTGAAGAGTGCCTTTTGGGTGGGTACAGTTGGGCTCCACATTCCAGATGCAACAGAGTTGCGTTCTGTGGGGTTTGGAAGACTGACAGATTTATGACTGAGTCTGTTCTATGATTACACAGATGTATTTGACACAATCCCTTTGGGGTTTCCAGATGTTGCTGCCCTTACTTAAGCCATGGTAAGTTTATGGAGCTGTGCCACATCCTCCCTCCCTGTAGACTGCAGAATAGATTCTCTTATAATGGCATGATCTGTCTAAAACATGCTTTCATTTATTTCCCACAAGTCTTTCCAATATGGTTTTATTTAATGAAATTTAATGCTATATTGGTTTCTCTCTGACAGTGGTTCTCAACCTCTTTAGACTAGACACCCATGGATAGATTTGAGGCACCGGTTGGAAAGTGCTGGCTCTTAGTTTTCCCTTTCTTTTTTGCCTACAGAGAAATAATAGAGCACTTTTTCAGTTACAAAGAACTTAAAGACCACGGCTGTGGATTTATCTCTGGGTTTATCTTGTGGATCGTGTTTGTACACCTAACAGCACTGTGCAGTGTCCTGTGGCACCCTTGAAAGGATCTCAAGGCACCCCAGGATTCTGTGGCACCCTGGTTGAGAATCACTGCTCTGTGCTTTTCAAGCTAATGTTTTTCAGTGAGCAATAAGCTGCAAGTAGGTTTACAGAAAAGTTAATGAGCATCAAATATGCCGGTCTTTGTGCCTATGTGACCGGCGTAAGATATCAAGTATATTGTGAGTGTCTGGAAGTAAGCAGGGTTAGGTTAACTTCACTTGACTTTGGCACTTCTCTTTGCTCTAGATGAAGTAAGCAATAAGAATTCTTCAGCTTAATTAAATGCAAAAGCAGCATGGTTTCAGTATATTACTGTATGCTCAAACTTGTGACCATGCAATTTCTAGGAGTCCAAAGGTGGTGGCATCACTGAGAACTTAGCTTATTTTCATTCCTAATATTTAATATTGTTTATTACGCACTTTATTTCTACTGTGGTAGGTAGGTTTGCCTCCCTTTGCTTTAGTAACCTCTCATAATTTATAATGAGATTTCACTTAACTGTTCCATACTGCTCTCTGGCTATAGGAGGCTACTGAATACAAATGAAAAATGTTGTTAATGTTACCATTCCTATAATTGACAAGACTTCTGCTTGTTAAAAGGAGTTATCAAGAACTAGAAAAAAATCCTGTGGTGCACCAGCCTCCTCTGTTGCATATTACTATTAATCTCCATTTATGTAGTGCCTTTCAACTTGATGGACCGCAAGGTACTCGACAGACTCTAGACACAATCATGCAGTTAGCAGTGAGATGGAAGACTTCAGACATTCTGTGACAATAACAAGAATGACTATACCATTATACATCGCTTTCTCTGTCAGGGAAGTGATTAATTTCTCCATTTAAAACTATGCTGAGAATATTTTAATTAGGCAGATTGTAATATCATAAATCAGACTTTCCCTAGAAAGCTAGGGTGAACATTTCTACTTTTGTATAGGGAATGACACTGAGTTTAAAAAGCAAAACAAAAACAAAATCCAGTTGTCAAGTCTGTTTAATCTCCTCTGCGGAATGGATGTTCCAGCAACATAGAGCCGCTTTATTGTTATGCTATAGCATTGGTTCAGTACTGATGTAAGAAAACATTAGATCTTATTCCTCCAACACCTGTGTTCTTTGGCGGTCTCCACATAAGTTATGACTGGGCCTGACCTCTTTAACCTGAGAGAGCTGACAGGACCAGATGGAGGGTTTGCAGAAGTATATATGCAGTAGTATGACTTGCAATTCCCTAAATTAATAATCCTAGACATGTGAACTTGTTTTGACTTTTTTTCCCCCTGTGTTGTGTTGTTTTCTTAACTTCCTCACATAGGAGATGATGCCAAATTGGTTTGTAAAGTCACAAGTCTTAGAAATCTTTTAAAGATGTAAATTGCTTCATATATAACACTTTCAAAGATTTCTGTGTTTTCTATAAATGTGCTTCAGTTATGCTTTTTGTGGTGTTATCTGATGGGTTACTTAAAATTCTCAAATTAGAAAAGAAATTAAGTTGAATAGCCATTAAAATGGCAAGTTGTGTTGGTGTAGAAAATAGCTTATGCTGATGATTGTTAGCTTTTGAAATATCCAAAGGACTGTTTCAAGTGGTATGTATAGACATTCATGTGTAGTATGACATGCGTGTCCACATGTTCAAGGGGTAGCTTGTCCTTTGTACTACAAAGCAGGTCAGCAGCATGCACTATTGGCACTCTGTAGCCAAGGGGCCAGGTGCATTGAATACCTTATAGGAGCTTTGGTCTCTGGAAGTCCCCGAGGACAGCTGAGTGCTGAGACCAAAATGGTAATTGGCTCCCCATGCAGGGACTATCCCCTTTGTGCCATGTTACCAAGGGTGTAGAGCCACTACACACAGTCAGTTTAGACTGTAAAAGGTTTGTCAACTTTGCTTGGCTTCTGGCATGGATCCTTACCTATGTTGGGCTTCTTACAGAGGAAGTTTGGAACTACTAGAATTTCCAGTGGTAGCTTGTTGAGCTTGTATGCACGCTAGAGTACAGCATCATGCACTGTGGTGCTGACGCAACTGTGGTCCTGGGAACCCGTGTCCTTGAGCTCTGTTACCTGCTCATGACCACCCATGGCTGCGTGAACAATGAAGATGAAGCCACATGTGACACCTTGGAGACTGGGCTGCTCTGGGACCACTTCCAGACTAAATACCCGGACTTCTGGGCATAGAGCATAAGGCACAATTGATGGAAATGTATTGTCCTGGGGACTTGGGATGATGAGCAGTGGTAGCAGAACATCTGCATATACAGGTCCCCACCTTCAAGCATTGAGATAAGGTGAGTGACAGCCCTCTTTCCCTTTCTCTCCCCTCTCCCCCCATTGGTGACTTGTCCTATGTGCCCTTTCCCTGGCTCATGAAGCTGTACATGGGCTGCCTGGATATGAAGGAGTATTGTAAATACTGCTTCAGCAGAAGCTGAATGCTGGTGAAGTATGCCATTGGGCATCTCCAAGGTGCACTGGAGGGCCATGGAGATCCTTCCCACTTAAAGATGTCAGTACTTCCCCTGCTTTGTGTGGGACACAGGCAGAGGCATCAAATTATGTAAGGCCATGGGAGAGGTTTTCCATTATACCTGGATACAGGAAGCACAGTGTCTTGAGGCTAGCCATGGTGTGTCTGTACCTGAACCTATGCACCCAGGGTACAACTGCCAGAGAGTGATTGCCAGGAAAATGTTGGGAGACCACCTTCCAGGACTCTTGGACACAGAATTGTAGGGGGAGGTTATGAGAGAGGAGTTCAAGGAAGTCTCAGGACTTCTTTATTATTATTTATAAAATGTTTATTTTTATTAAACCTTAAGAACAGTAAAAACCAACTCTAAGGAAAATTCCTGAACTAGTTAACCAGTGCTTTGGGTGCTTATAACAGAACATTTATTGTCTGTGTCACCCTAACCCTGGGCTGCTGGGGCAGGAGTACCCCATGGAATTGGGGAACATAGCCTTTGGGCTGGCTGGGTCAAGGGGAGTGGAGGCAAGGGATGGGAAGAAGTTTCTTAAGGGGACTGCCCCACTGAGCAATACACCATTAGTGTCCTGCAGTGACAAGATATTAAGTGCCCCATTAATTAGGCTTCTCTGATTACCCAGAATCAAGGGAACCATCCCCTTGACTGGACAACATGATGTTCCTGCAGTTATCACTCAAATATTTCCCTTCTGGAAAGGGGGAGGGAAGGGACGGAGTACAGTTTCATGGGGGACTTGGCAGCCATCTGGGTACACCAGAGGTGCCATCGCTTGCAGTTTCTACCAGCCTACAATCCAGTGCAGTGGGCACTGCCCCAGCTTTGCTGCTTGCCTCATCCTGCCCTCCCTGGTACAGGCTGGAGATTGCCCAAATAAGAGGTGGCTGCTATATTTCCAAGTCTGTCCTGAACCTCTGGACACCTGTCCCACCACCAAGTGTGGCCACACCCTATTCCAGTGGCCTTCCTCCACAGAGTCATGGTGAGGCCATGGGTCAGTGCTCTCTCACTGTTGCAGTGCTGGTGCAGTGGGACTTAAGAGGAACTACCGTGTCTTGGACCCCTTGTCCCTCCTCGCTACTGGGTCTGAAACAGTGGGTGTTGTGGCACTGGGTTGCAGGCAAAGGGTGTGTTGGGTTGCTTGATGGTCCCATGCTGCAAGGGTGAGTTGAGAGTTTTTTGAACAAACATTGTCAGGGAAAGGTTTGTTACCTGCAGTGATGAGAAGACTTGTGGTAGAACTGTGGGGAAGGGACTTTGCAGGGTCAGTGTTGGCCATGGCTTGCAAGGCAGAGGCACTGCAGTGGTGAGAGTGCTGCCAGGCTGGCCTGCTGTGAGGTGGAGGACATGGTATCATTGCTAATGGTATCCAGCTCCTCACTGAGTGTTGTCTTGGAGTTGCTGGATACTTGGGATGCTGTGCCTCCAGATTCAAGCCCTGGGACACCATGTACCTCTGGCTCTACCTGTTTCTGGGGGACTGGACAAAGGGCACAGGGGGCCTCCACCCTTGCTGGCTCTTTAGAGGTGCTGGAATCCTGGTCACATTGGCATGCCAACGTGGTGTCAAAGTTGTGTGCCAGCTCAATGGAGTGGTCCCCCTCAAGAATGTGAGAGTGCTCCTTTTATAGTACATGTGGTGACCCTTCATGTGCCGGACACCTGGTTGGCATCCTGGGTTCTTTTGTACTGGGCCTTCAGGACTTTAGTTTTGACACAGCTGCTAGTTCTGGTTGTGTTCCCAGGCTGACATTTCAGCAGCAAACAAAGCCTGGTTTCTGTGGTTTATCTTCATTGTCTGCTGGATTTCTTTCCTTTCCTGGAGGGAGAAAAGGTTAGTTTGCTCCTGGCTGCTGGCAGCATGCTCTGAATTGGTGTTGCAAGTGACCATGTAAGAGCACACCCATACAGCAGTGCATGGGACATTTGAGAGGGCTTGGTGTGCCTTCCACTAAGCAGCAAGAGGGTCTAGTGACATATAAGAGCTTGGCTCCCTCACCCTGGGGCAGCAGAGTGAAAACCAGTGAACAAAGGATTAGTTTGATTCAGCTAATGGAAATAGCTGTTGACACAAAATTCAAAGATTTAGTCTTTTCTTAATACAAAAATCTAACTACATTTTTGAAGAGCCAGTGAAATATACCATGAGGCAGAATGGCCTAATGCTTGTTAAAAACAGCAGTTGTTAATCTCACATAAAGAAACAGATGTCTTGGATATAGCTAGTATGTGTTTCAAGTAGTATTCTTTGGCTAATTTTTGAGATGGTAACATGGGCTTTAAGCATTTTCTTTTCTCCCATATCACAAAATGGAATGTGAGAGGTAGGAAACACTAGGTTGGTATCACTACTGCTTATCCTTTATGGCAGGGGAGGGAGGGCAAATAGTTGGCAGGCCAGATGCAGCCTGGAGGCTGTAATTGAATCCGACCGCAGGGTATGCCTGGATCTGGACTGAGGCTCTTCATGGGGCCGAGCAACATCTGGGCAACCCATGCCATGCTCTTCGCCTCTGCCCCCTCCCGTGCACACAGCTTACTGACAGGGCTGCTTCTGGTGCAACTGCAGCTGCCTGGGTGCTGCTCAACTCCCCTTGCCAGCAGTTCCTCCTCCTGTTCCTGCCCCACTGCACCAGGCAGGAAGAAAGCTTTAGCCAGATGGCTCCAGCTGGAAGTTGGAGCTGGAGTCTGAGCTTGCATGCTGGTGCAGGATCCACCTGGCTGAAGGTTTGTCCCTGCCTGGAGCAGCACAGCAGGGGTAGGAGAAGGTGGAGAAGCTGCCAGGGGTGAAGGGAGGGGTGCAGTGCAGCCACCAGTAAGCTGTGTGCACTTGCCAGGATTGGTGTTGATGGATGTGAGCAGGAGCAGGTAGGGCTCATTCCCTGTGCCCTACACTGCCCAGGCAAGCTCTGCTCCTCCTGCCCCCTTGTCCCTCCCCTCACCTCTGGGCCAGCTGCCAGGACCTAGTGCTGAGGCAGCACCCACCTGTCACACACACCTACATACACACACGTATGTGCACGCAGACCTTCTCCTACATCCCCCACATGGGGCAGGAGTGTTCAGGGAGCAGCTTGTGACTTTGCCTTGGGCCCTGGCCCTGCACATTCCTGCCTGCAGAACTGGGACCCTACCCCAGCCCCACACTGTCCTCGCCCTGTGATCCCGGGGTCTCCATGGAGACTGGCTGGGAATTGCTCAGGGAGCTGCCTCTGGAACCAGGTCTGAGTTTTTGTGGGGCAGTGACAGTGCAGGGCTGAGGCCTGGGCACAGCTGTGATCTGTTCCCTGCATACTCCTTTGCACAGAGCCCACTGCAGGGGCATGCAGGTAGTGGATTATGGCTCTTCCCTGTGCCCTGGCCCCACCCTGTCACTGCCCCGCGATGCTGCCCTGTGATCCTGGCTTTGCCCATCTGTTTTGCTCCTGAACACTGTTCCCTGCCTGCCTGAAGCCCTATCCCACTTAAGGAGTTTTGGTGAGTTGCTGCAGGAGGATGAGGGGGAATGTTGACCCAGCTTGCAAGAACTCATCAAAACTGCCTATGTGGTCCCCAGGCCCACATAACCCACCCCTGCTCAATAATAAAAACTTGGTACAAAAACAACATGGTTTCTATATAGCATAAATGGAAGTGGTAATTATAATGCTATTAAAGTTTCACTGAATAGTCTTAGGTGGGTGTCTTTAGTATAAAGGAAGCGGTGAAAGTCATTGTCTGAAAATTCCATTCACTCCGCTGATGAATGGGAAACTGTCTTGGTAGTAGAACCATATTCTATTTACCAAATTGTACAAAACAGAACAAAAAATTTAAAACAGGTTTTTAGTCATGATCACAAATAATCTTACAAAAATGAGCTAAAGCAGAGGTGTCGTCCTGGGTGTGTAGACTCCTTCTACTGTTGTTCCTTGGCAGCATGATAAAAACAATCCTGACTTTGGTAGAGGTTGGTACTTTGAACCTAGGGTGCAGAAACGAAACTGACAAATTGCTCAAACTGTCAGCTTTGTTCAGCTTTTGCTTGAAGTAATATGATAACAGCAACACTAGAGGCAAATGCTAGAAGAAAAGGACCCAAAGATGGATTTGGGAAGGGATAAAAACATAAAACCAATGAAAATAAACCCAATAGTAAATATGGTTGGGAGGACTGGAGAGATTTTTCTAAAAGATAAGTGTGTAATGGGGACTTCAGAATCTGCTAGTTTCTCAATAGCAGGTACCAGACATTGTTCTGTAATAACTTCTTTGGTAACAGGTTTTTAGGATTACCCCAGTGCATCTCTCCCTTTCCCAGCTAAACATCTCAGCTTTAATATCTTTTTAGCTTTGCTGTAACTAAATATACAGAAAAGGTATCTAATACTTAGGGGTTTACCCCACTTTAAGAGGTGGCCATCCAATTTCACAGGCAGATTGCAAGGCCAGTTGCCATTTTCACAAGCTCCAACACATGCATCTCTGAGGGGCGCCAGCAGTCCCGTCCCACCCCTCCCCACAGATTTGACATGTAGCCCAAAACCGCAGCTTAATTGCTTAATAATGTTTTCCTTAATGTCTTCTGTGGGTTTAATCAGCCATTTATTGACACATTATTAAGCCATCTATGCATTTAGTTAAAACTGTAAACTGAAATGTGTTATGAAATTAAAGCTATACACAACATGAATTGTAACTAATACCATGACTATGCTTTATTAAAGAATGTAGTAACACAGAGTTTACTCAGTGTTAACCTTGACAGGCAATTCATGCTAGCTGTTTGAATATTAACATGCTGCATCTAGCCGCAATAGCTGCAGACATTTTCTGTTTGTGGGGTGAGCACTTGCCCATACACTGAGATGGCATGCTCAGTGTCCACTGAGTTAGTTGGAATGGTGAGGTAGCATCTTGCCAGGGCAGAGATATGGAAACCAGTCACAGACAGAGTCCCAAAACACAGGTACAGGCAAAGGCTTCTAGCATTCTTTGACAAAGTTCATGTAAGCAGCACACTTGTTGTCATGCTCTTTCTGCTGTCCAGGAATTGATTTTAGTAGCTGAGGATCACGACTCAGAACAGGCACCTGGTTAGGGTCCAAAATGGAATGGCACTAAGGAAGGAGGCAGCTGGTTGTCTGAGCTGTGGTGGCAGAAATAGGTTGTACCTGTAGTACTGGTTCCAGGCAATATCTGTGAAGCTGAACAAGTCCCTTCACTGGTTTTCACGAGGACAGCTTGACAGTTCTTATGATGCCCTGTCTTTGACTCAACTTTATCAAATCCATCGGCTGTTTGTGTCTGTGGTGGATCATAATTCACAAATACTGGTACTGCATATGCTTGGCATGGTAATAGTTTGTGTTGACCCACAAATTCCATCTTGTGAGCACAGGCTGTGATGGCAGTGATAGTGGCATGCAAATCCCCACTTTGACTTGTGACAGACTCCCTGTACTGGACACAGTGCTTGAAGTTTTACTTGAAGGAGGACACAAGGCTATCTGTACTGGGGAACTGCATGTGCCAGTTGTCACTTCCTAAAGACAAAATGGGTGCATTGCAGATGACATGAACTGAATTGGGCAGCATTCCTTGGAGTGTATCAGAGAAAGCTGTGCACGCGTACAGTGTTGGACAGGAATGTTGAGATCTTGTTAAATTCTAAGCCATAGTTGACACTTGCCTTTTTACTATGGCCTGAGACATGGTAGAAAAATTGCTCTGTTTGAAATGCAGGCAAGTCCCAGTCTTTCCAACTCCCAAGTACAAATAAAATATACAGCCTGTAGTAATCTTGAAGGTTGGTGGCTTTATTGGCCACAGTGGAGAAGGATTCATATTCTCCCAGTGCAAATTTTGTGAACTGTACATATGAAGCAGTCGCCATAGGGAGATAGTATTAGTGAAACTTGTTGGCACGTGGAAAACTTCCAACATTTGGCATGTTTTTGTTCAGGTAGTTTCTTAAGTTAGGGTGATCAAGTTTCTCCAGTCGGATGTTCGTCACCACAAAAACGTCCACGAGGGAAAATGCTGCCTGGTTCCTTGCCTGCCTGCTTTCCATGATCCTTCTGAGAAGTGAGGACATGGTCTCTTGTTTCTTGCTCTGACCTTCAGCCTCTGCAGCAGCCTTTTGCTTCATATGCACCTTGGACTCTAAGGGCGTGTCCACACATGCAAGCACATGTGCTTGCAATAGTTCAAACAGAAGTAGTGCAAATTTGAGCTGGGGCTTTTTGCCTCAGTACATGTGCTCGGACATGCACTTTGGTGTGGAGCAAACTGTGCCACTTGGGGCAAAATAATCCTGCCTGGCTCCTCCTGGATCTGTAGCCAGGGGGAACTAGAGCCTGGGGCGAGCACCTGTGCTGTCTCCAGTAGTATAAAAAGCTGCCCTGTCCTGGCCCCATCCATACAAAAAGCTGCCCTGGCAAGCAGCTTGGGGCTACTCGCTCTCTGGAGCTTCTGGGTCCTGGCCACTTGGTACCTGGGGACACTACCCCTTGTAGAAAATCCATGTTCTTCCACAGTGATAAGTTGGGTAATGCTTTATTGGTATATTTACAATGTTAAAGCAGTTTGGAAGCCTACCAGTGTCTCTATCATCATGAAAAAGTAAATTCTAAATACCTATATGTGTTAATGTGTGCTTTTGATTTTCTTTATACATGATGGGTGTGTGATGGGAGGATGTAGTGTTTGTAGAAAGGGGGTGATAAGGGGTGTGGAGGAAGGCGGGTGGGTGGGTAGATGTGGAAAAATGTGGGTTATGTGGGTAGGAGTGGGGCAATTGCTGAGGGCACTGTGGGTGTGGGGGACCTTGTATGGGGGCTGCTCAGGAGGGGTGGGTCTCCTGGCCCCCACAGGGTGTAGGCCCCCCAGCACATGGAATGTCCCCCCAACCAGGGTCCCAGCTCCCCCCTCGAGGGCCACAGCCCCTATCCTCCACAGGGTCCCAACCCCCCTGCCCAGGGCCCATAACTAACATTTAACAGCAGGAGTGGGGGGGACAATGCACTGAGTCCAGCCCGGTTCTGCCGGCCTTGGGGCAGCTCTTGCTGCCCAGCCGGGCTAGTTGTGTGGCAGCAAAACCCAATGCGGCATGCAGGGACCACATGCCAGGCCCAGTCAGGTCCTGGGCCCCCTCTGCAGCCCAGCCAGGCTGGGTCGAGATCCTTGAGGCTCGCTAGTCTGTGTTTGCACCAGAGTGGGTCACACGGCTCTGGGAGGCGTGTGCAGGAGCTGTAACTCCCGGAGCCCTGTGACCCACTCTGGTGCAAGGCCAAACTAGTGAGCTACATGGGGCTGGGCCAGGTCCTCACCCCCCTCCCCAGCAGGCACAGGGGGCAGAGGTGGGAGCGGTCCCTGCGCACCGGGATGGGATGGGGAACATAAGCCACTTGGGGCTGGCAGGATGCAATCCGGCTCCGTGGTCCCCGTGTGCCAGGCTGGGCCGGGGAGCACACGGGGACCACATGGAGCCGAGCTGCATCTTGCCTGCCCCAGATGGCCTGGCCCAGCGCATGGGGACTGTGTGGAGGCAAGCCAGGTCCTGCAGTTATAGGAAGGTCCTGGCTGCAGCAGGACCCCGTACATCACGCGGGAACCGCATGCTGTGCCAGCTCCTGTCAGCATGGGCTGGGCCCCAGGGCCAACTCCCGCCTCTGCCCCCTGTGCCTGCTGGGGGGGTGGGGTAAGGACCTGGCCCAGCCCCATGTAGCTCGCTAGTCTGGCCTTAGAGCGGGTCACAGGGCTCTGGGAGGTGCGGCTCCTGTGTGTGCACCTCCCGGAGCTGTGCAACCCACTCCGGTGTAAAGCCAGACTA
The DNA here is from genome assembly GCF_001723895.1 of Crocodylus porosus. Classification (NCBI taxonomy): domain Eukaryota; kingdom Metazoa; phylum Chordata; order Crocodylia; family Crocodylidae; genus Crocodylus; species Crocodylus porosus. The sequence goes on along the minus strand of NW_017728920.1, from coordinate 9,557,957 downwards.
GCGAGCCTTGGGGATCTGGACCAGGTCCTCACCCCGCCCACAGCCCCAGGGACATCCTGCCCCCGCCCCCTCGGCCACTCTCCAAACTTCCCCCCACATCCCCCTGCCACCCTTCACCCCCCTCAACACCCATGAAACTCCCACCCAACTTACCTTGGACAGCGCCAGGGGTAGCAGAAACACCAAAGAGATGCTCTGGCCAAAACCAGAGTCTTTTGGAGGACTGGCTCCAGGCACAGTCTTGAACCATGCCTTGCTCCGCTCTATTGTGGAGTGGTTGTTTTTAGACCCCAGGGGTCTAACTTGCTCCCCGTGCTGCAAACTTGCAGCACGGGGAACATTTTTTCGTTCCCGCATGTGCCTGTTGCCCTGCCTCAAAGGGGTTTGAGGCAGGGCAATGGGCATGCGTGCACTCGTCTGGACGTGTCCTAAGTGTGAGTCTATACTGGTTTTCTCAGACGCATCCAGAGTTGCATTGCAGGCAGTGCAGAACAGTCCGCCTACATCTGTGTGCAAAGTCCCTGCTAGGATGTAAATATCATTATAAAAATTGTTCACTTTAATCTCCTGTAATTATATCGGTTAAACTGTTAATGGATAACAGTGGCTTGCATGCAACTGCTGCTGGGAGCTGCTTCCAGGCTCCTTTTGAGTGGGGGAGGAGACGGTGGCAAGCCCAGCCAGACAGCACAGCCTGAGTGAAACCCAGTGCTGGGAGGGAGGGAGCACCTGTGAATGAACAGCTAATTGCTTAATTGATGAGTCATTGAAACCAAATAAGAATTGGGGCATTGATGCAGTAACCTAAATTTATTAATTAAAATAAGTGGCAATTCAGTCATTGGCTCATTGTAAGTGATACAAGTAAATGGTAACTATTAAACTTTATAGTTTGGGGCCAGGTTAGTATTATAAACTTTAATTTATAACCAATATTTCTATACCTTTTTTTTTTTTAAATTCCTGTTTATAATTCTAAACACTTATTTCTCAAATATTAATTCATTGCCAAACACTGTAGATTTCTTCTTAACCCAATTAATCTCCACTGTGAAATTCTTTCCTACAGGCAATGGAAATCTGAAATTCCTTAATATTGAATTTTTCATGAGTTTTTTTTATGTCACTAAACAGTCCTGAATTAAATATAAATGCCTGACTAATTTTGGCTGTTTTTCCTTTCTTGCTGTACAAGCAGACAGTTTTTTATAGCAGAAGGAAATATACTTGATTCTTGATCACAAATCTTACCAGGAACATATGGGTATCACTTTTCAGCTTAATTTTCCATGAAATAAAACTAGTTGGGATAATACAGTTGTCACAAGCAAAATGAGAAGTTTTGTTGATTGTGCTGCACTGATAACTCCTCTAAGTTTATTCTATTTATCATCTTTCTCACAGCTTTAAAAGACTTCTGCACACTGATAAAGAATGACTAAACAAGCTATATTGTAACAAAATGTATGCATCCTTTTGGAGTAAAGCCTACTCAAGAAGTAACTTTCTTTTTTGGAGTGGATACCACTAAAAAATAATATCAATATCTGCTGGAACTGAGGAGTGGTTAATAGGAAGCCTACTGCAGTGGTTTAGCATTGTTGTAACTAAGTCCTGGAGCGAAGTAATAAAAGACGTATATACAACTTTATCAGGAGACTGCTTCAGAGACCCCCTGGCGTTCTGGTATTTTCTTAAAGTCTTGAAAATATGATTGGGATCACAAATAAGTCCTGTATTTTGGTTCAGGTTTAGGGAATTTACAGTTTCAGTTTTCTGGGTCTTAAGTGTCACTTTTCAATGCTTTATGTGTCTTATAAACAACATGGATGCTTTCCAGTGGGCAATTTTAACACCTGCAGCTGCTAAGAATGGTAATCATTGTCTGTAATCTAGAAATTAATAATCTGGCATTTATGTAGTATTCAGCTGAAATACAGTTGAAACTTTAACTTTTTCTGTTCTGACAAATAAACTGATCTTTTTTCTTTTTCTGTATTTTTAACTGGAAACTCTGATATCCCACATTCTTTGCATTTCTTAATACTATACCATTTATACTGCGTATTTATATTACAGATAAATGTACTGGAGGGTCCAGTTATCTCATTCAGATTTGAAGTCTCCCATCATCATACACCTTTTATTTCCTAGATGTTATAGTTAGGTGTTTTAAGGGGCTTGTCACCCTGGCTAAGTACAGGGAGTCAAAAAGCCCGACTTTTACTCTTCACAGTTTAGATGAATCTGCATAGACTGAACTCATAAACAGGTGGACATACGTTCACTTTTGATTCTGGAAGAACAGCCATATGCCTGCAGTGGCCCAGGCCAGATGCTGGGGGGCCTCTAGAGCATCCCTCCCTGCTTTGCTGGCGCAGACAGCTTGGGCCAAGGCTAGCCCTCCCACCCTATGAAGTGGGGTGTGGTGGAGAGATGCAAACATCTTGGGTTGCTGGGGGACTATGAGTTAACTTGAATCTGGAGGGGATCTGGGACAGAAGTTCAATAAACTGATTTATCTTAAATCATTTAAGTCTGATGCAACATCCATCTAGGTTTATCTTAAAATGGTTTTAGCCACTTTGAAAGTGGTTTATGTGACTGAAAATCTTTTGCGTTTATACATTTGAATGAGTTTCTGATCGCTTATGCCAGTTTGTGTAATTTCGGTCCCTAGCCCCTGTTATCTAGTGTGATTTGGTAGGTTTTTGCAGACATCAATTAATATTACATTTTGTTTGATCTGTTAGCATGCCACTCCATAAGCATTTGAGTTGATTTGTCTGAGAATTATGACTTGCAAACAAAAAATGTCACTTTTGAAAGCATGCCATTTTCTCTCCTTTTGCTCACTAAATGCTTCCTAAAAAAGTACCATTGGAGACTTTAGCATTCCATTCATGTACATCTTCCCACCAGACTTCAGCAATACCAAACTAAATGTATGCTCGTTAATGAGCAATTCTGATTTCTGTCATTTGTAGCCAATGCCAAGAGTTTGAGTAACAAGTCAGTTAAAGACCTGTTTTCTTTTCATGGCTTTTGGTTGGTTAGTTTTATTCTTGACCTCTTAATTTTTGTGCTAATTAGTTATGCATCTCATGCTCCAGACTAGTTAAACCAGCCAAGACCTCTAGAAGACTTGTTCCCAGTATTCCAAGGTGAGGACTTTTGAGCCTTGCCTCACCGTCACAGGAGGTGAATCAATATTTCACAGTACAGGCAGTCCTCAGACTTATGCAACTGGTTCCTGAAAATCATGTCTTAAGTTAAAACGTTGCAACTCAGAACCAATTTTCCCATAGGGACAATGTTATAAATGGGAGACTGGTTTCTTTACCACCCTCAATGCAGCTGTCTCCAGCTGGTAGGTCTGTGGTTGGGGGAGGGGAGCAGATCAACACCCCTGCAGTGAGGGAGGGGTTGGGGAGTGGGGGTTAGGACAAGGCCTAGGGCAAGGGCTGCCCAGCTGGGGGGGGGAGGGGCACAAGGAAGGGTTGGGTGGCTCCTGCTGCTGCGGGCTGCTCGTTCAGGAGCTGCTCGTTTGACGGCTCTCGCCG